>NC_056739.1:527266901-527316901 GCF_019279795.1 Protopterus annectens | reverse complement strand
CACTTGCTGGTTAAGGGCCACAGAACAAGATTTGTGTTATGCCATTCCTATTCACCCTTTACATTCACTCATTGTAATGCATGATATATTTCTTTCAGCACCACATTATTGTATATCTGCTGTGTCTTAGTGGTACTTCATGCAGTCTTGTGAGTCCAAGGTCTGGGGTTTGAAACTGACAGGGGTATTTTATTTTGCTGCTGAGCAGTACAAGGGCCCTGCCATAGAGTGACTAAGGCACTTTTAAGCAGTTGTAAGTGGGTTTGCGTGGGTTTGAGCGACACTTAGCAATGCACTGGTGCAAACCCGCTAACTACTGCTTAAAAGTGCTTACTCCCGCTAACCCACACGCTAATTTCTTTTAAAGAAAAGAAAATGGAGAGATAGGAAAATGGTGAAAAAGGGGGCACAAAGAGGGAAACACAGTAGGTAAACAAGCTTGAGATGTGCAGGACGGGTTTAGGGAAGGTCCATAGCTGCCCATTTCTTTAACAGCAACAGCTGTGCATATGCAATGAATTTGGAGTGAAATTTGAAACCTTCCACCCCTGGGAGAGGGGTGAGGACAACAAAGTATGTTGTACTGCCAATTCTAATTATCAGCTTACATGTTTGTCCAATGGACATGTGTGTGAAATGGGCAGCTATGTATGGGGCGTAATTTTTTTGTGGGTACAGATTGCCCTTTTTTTTTCAGGTGAGAGTGGGAAGTGAGGTAGAAGAAGTAGGTATGTCTGGGGAGGTAGGTTGGGAAGGTAAACAGACAAGACAGACAAGATGCATACAGGGGCAGTGTAGGACACATGGGGTGGGTGACACAATTGATGGGGTTGGATGTTTGGAAATCGCAAGCCCATAAGCCCACAGATGGTAACAGTGGAACTGAGATCCCCACCCATGGGCAGTCACCACTGAACCTTCACAGCCCCGAGGGTAGCTGTGCTGGGGGCTGCGTAGGATGGGCAGGCTCACCCGTGAGATGTGCCACTCTTGCCTCAAGCTGGCGTAGGGGATCAGCGACTGAATGCTGGATCTCCCTACGCACCACAGCCTGGACCCTTTGAAGGGTGACAGGTGGCTCTTCTCCGCCCACGCTTGCACGGGGGGGATGAGCCCCATCTCCTGCAGCGCTTCCACCCAAAGGTGGCACAGGACAAATGGAGGAGGGGAGCCCAGGCTGGGCACTGGACCTGCTGGTGCCAGGTGCACTTGCCGGCTGAGGAGGGACAGGTGGGTCCGCTGGGACCAGCCTTCCCATACGTTCTGTGATTAGGTGTGTTTAATTACAACATAAGCAAAACAGCATTCCAGATTAGTTGTAACAGTATGCAATAATATTCCCATTAACCCAACACACCAAGGGTACAACAGTTGAACAGCAAGCATAACACATGCATATATTGAACCACAGTGGTTATTCCAACAGCATGCAGGGATGTTTGGTAGCAACAGGCCACCATGATTGTGGTGTTTAAACAGGGCACATGCATCAACGTGAATGCAAATATTTATAGAACAATAGGACATATGTCCCAACAAATATTTAAGATTACACATACCCATTGAGGTGTGGAATTGCATGGTTTATGCACATACAGTAGGGTGTATAAAAAAACCTCAGTTAACATTTTATAATGACCTTTTAGTCTACACTACATTCCTAGTGACTGCAAGTGTATATCCCCTACCTGTATTATTACACTTGCCACCATACATTGGGTTGTGTACTGGGTTTGGCTAGTTCAATATATGCCTGGCTTATATCTGACATACTAACTGTCCAGGATGCAGATGTTACTGCTACATACTTTTTGATTGCATTTATATTTCTTTATCTACATATCTGGGATGTTTTCACATTACATTTTCACTTCGATTTGTACAGAACCCTGCATTTCTTGACACACACTCACATTTCTGGGGAAAAAATAAAATGCTACACTTGTGCCAGGTTTACTTATTCATGCCAGCCAGTAACTGCCTGTTGTGGACTGTATATATGTTTCACAGCTACTAGTACTTCCATCACCCACTTTATATGGGACTGCACAACTCCGGGTTGCCAGCACCTTTTCAAACAGTACTGTTTGTATACTGCAAGGGTACAACAACATTTCAGACTCTGTGACACAGATACACTCTGGGTTTTAGACTTTTATTAATGACATTACACACTTTTCCACAGGCTCACTCCTTTATTTGTTTTAACGGTGTATACGGCAGACATGTTCAAGACATATTATACCTTCATTAATAGGTTAGAACAATCTTTTTTCAGGCTCACTCACTTATTTTTTTATAACAGTGCCTGCAGAGATATTATTCCAGATATATGTTACCTTTCTTAATGGGTTTTTATACTCTTTTTCTGCCTCTCTGACATTTTTATCTGACAGTACATGCAGAGGACTTATTCAGGCAATTTTATGGCTGTATTATTGGACTACAACACTTCCTTTCATGCTCTCTCCCATAATTTATATAACAATACATGCAGAATAATCACTAACCTGCCTGGTGATGCAGCCTTAGCAGCCTATCAGCATAGGCTTGCTGATTGATAGCACGGTCACCTAAAGCTGTAAAATAAATGAAGGGATATTGAGACATACCTATCTATTATACATACTCCATTATTAATTCTTACATACTGCATCCCATGGATACATACTCAGTTGTGGGGCATCCCGCATCCCATGGGCCTCCTGCATCCATTGGTTCAGGTGGTCCTGCATTCATCTCTTCAGGTCTGCATGGTGGTGACGGACCTGCTCTCCAGTCCGAGAAATGCCTGTGGCACTGGTGAGGTCACGAGCTAACCAGTTCCAAGCCTCTGCCTTGTACTCCATCCCTTGGAACTGGCCCTGCAGGAGTCTTGACTTGTGACGGTGGACAAGGAGCCAAACCATGTATTTGGACTCCTCGATGCCCCAACGTTACGATCGGAAGCATGTTCCCTCTCCGACACCAGACATTCTAACTGCAGATGGATCTACAATGAGTTATGGCATGTATTCCCACCTGTGGGGCTTAAATATGCCGCATTTCCCGCACTTTTTTGTGATTGGCCATTTTGTAAAATTCTCGGCTGACTGCAGACCTGCTTAGTAATGGTTAAACTGCCATTTGTAAGTATATGAATGTTAATAGTGGCTATTTCCCCTATGTTGGCATGGCTTAGTGGTTCTGTGCTTTGCTTCTGATGCACAGAGTTCTGGGTTCGAATCTTGTCATTCATTTTATTTTCATACTATCCAGACAGGCTAGGGGGTGTGGCAGCATTTAAGCAACTTTGTTCTACGTTGCTCCTTGGTGCCCTATGGTGCCCTGGTTGGCGCGGCGCGCACGTCTGTGCAAACACATTGCGCTGGGTAAAGTGCCATTGAACTATGGGCAACTCTATTGCGCTGGATAAAGCACTATGAAACAGTGGGCAACTCTATTGCACTAGGTAAAGTGCTATTAAACTGTGGGCACCTCTATTGTGCTAGGTAAAGTGCTATTAAACTACAGGCAACTCTATTGCGCTGGGTGAAGCGCTGCTTAACTGCAGGTAATTTTATATCAGGATCCTTTAAAATATTTATTTTGTCCACTGTTACATTGGCCATTTCACTGCTTTTTAGTAATGTTTAAACATATTTGTCAGATATTATTTCATATACTGATTTAAAAAATAAAACATTCTTTCTTATGCTCTTCCATGTCAGAATTGCTAACTCTAGCTAAATAATGGGCTCACCCACGCACACACATGCAAATACGGGCAGCTATTTTGGGGATTTAAAAAAAATATATTTAATGTTTTGCGTTTTAGAACTGTGATAGGGGTTTACAATATCAGGGAGTGTGGTGTTGGGTGCAGGGACATTTGAGCGGACTCACTCTTGTGTGTGTGCTTTGTTTAGTTTTAAAACACTTGCAGAGGCGTGGACATTTAAACTGCTCGGCAGTTGGACATGCCCCCTGCTTTCTTACATGGTCCGTGTAAGACTTACGGTTGAGTCAGCATGCCCTCATGCATATTCATGGCACACTGATGTCAAACCATTCAACTGCAGCCTCCGAGTAAGACTTATTAAGTCTTACACGGAGGATTAGTGAATCCGGGGGAGTATAAACTAATGTCTTTAAATTCTTCCTTATTTTCAAACTTCATACATCACAGATTTATTTGACTTTATAATGCCTACTTGTCTCCCCATAAAATAGCTATTTGACTAGTTGCCAAGTAACAAATAGATTGGATAATTGCTAAAGGAAATAAATTTGAGAAATGATTTATTTAAACCAGACTACATCAAACATATATTACACAGTTAGATGGTAGGAAAATTACGTAGGTGAGAAATGAAAATGGATGTGCATTACATTTGTTAATAGTAAAGAGTGTAGTACTGTTGTTAACAGAATGTTTAAATGCAACTTGAGTAACCAGAAGTAAACTACGTATAAAGTGACATAATAATAGTGCATTTTGTAAGATTTGCAGCATAAATATGTGGAAACAAATTTAATTATGAGGAGAAGATGTGACTATTTTACTGTTTCCCTGAATAAAAGTCATACAGGTGTAATTTTATTCCGTTATCAGTAAAAAAGCTGAGGAGATAAAAAAAGTAAGTGTACCTTTTAAAAATGTGTGGTGTTTCCACAACAGGTTAAGAAATAGAAATGGGACTGCATTAATTAGTTAGTGTATTTTATTAATTTAGCTCAGTGCCCAGAAGTGTACACCCTGGTTGTCATGCAAAAGGTGCATGAGGTTAGAATATAAATGAAGACAAACAGTGCAGGAGTGAATTAAAAGTGATTATCTTCCTTTACTTATACCATGCAATACACTATTAATTTAAAGGTGTAGTCACATAAAAGGAAACAGCCACATATGACACACTATTAATTTAAAGTTGCAGTCACATATAAGGGACCAGCCCCATGAACACTCTATTAATTTATAGGTGAAGTCAAATATAAGGGACCAGCCACATGTGACACACTATTAATTTAAAGGTGTAAACACATATAAGGGAACAGCCCCTGTCTATCACATAGAATGTTAATTCATTATGTTTTTCCTTTGTATGACAGTTCTGTCATATCTATAAATAAAAATAAATAAAAGCTCAAAGCACTACTTAATTATTAACATTTAATTCTATAATAATAATTCAGTAATTAAAAAAGCTACTAAAATGTATAATCATAAGCCATCATATCTGTTTAGGCAAAAAAGAAATGTTTTTTTAAATTGTGTCTTTTGGTGGTGTTTAGGGATCAAAGTAAAATATATTTCCCATAACTAGTGATACATGTTTTGTAACACATGCTCTTTGAAATGTCTGTTGATATGTGATATGCCTACAGATTTTAAGAAAACTGACTTACACTTAACTTACATATTCTATTTCAGCTATAAAGGAGAAATCTGAAGTAAACATTCAACATGGAAATAAGGCTAATTTTAAAGGCAGCTGGTTTTATTTTGCTTCTCATCACTGGTATACCTGCAAACCTCACCATCCTGATATCATTCATCTGTTCCTCAATTTCTGACAAGAAACTCATGCCAACAGATTTAATTCTTACCAAACTGTCTTTTGTTAATGTTATAGTGGTCCTTGTGAGAGGAATTCCACAGGCTCTGACTGCCCTTGGAGTGCAGAAGATTTTCAGTGACTATGGATGTAAATTCGCTGTCTTCACCTACCGAGTTTGTCGAGCAATGTCTATATGTACAACAGCTGTACTGAGTATCTATCAGTGTATTGTCCTCTTACCTCCTTCATCAAAATGTAAAACCCTGAAACAAAAGGTTACTCAGAATATCCAGCTTATCTTTCTTTTTCTATGGGGCATCAACTGCATAATTTATATACCTGCTGGATTTATGTATTCTCAAGCTGAACTGAATTCGAGTATACCCAAATATGCACTAAACTTTGAATTTTGTTTTGTTCTTTTTCCTCATGAAGCATCATATAGAGTTAATGGCACAGTATATACCTTTCGAGACTTCTTATTTGTTGGGCTTATGGCCCTGGCCAGCAGCTACATTGTTGCAATTCTGTACAAACATAATAAAAAACTCCAGCGTATGAGAAATTCTGAACAAAAACAAGGTAGTACCATAGAGTTAAGAGCTGCTAAAGCTGTAGTTATGTTGGTTACACTATACCTTGTTTTATTTGGGGTTGATAATGCCACCTGGATGTATATTATCATGGCTGCTCATGTGAAGCCTGCAGTTTCTGATGCTCGTGTCTTCTTTGCCTCAGTGTATACTGCAGTTAGCCCAATGGTAATAATTGGAACAAACAAAAAACTTCAACAAAAACTGAAATGTCTTTCTATGAGCAGTGACAATAAGATAACAAAGACATATATAGGTACTGTAGCAGAAAATACAGCATCTTAAAATAAGTACAATTTTACACAGTTCTGTTAGCCTTGTAGTATCCTTTGAGACAATAAATAAATGTTCATAGGTTTATAGGTTCATAGGCATGTACTAGGCTAATGACCACTAGGGCCCTTATAAGCCTAGCCGTGTAACCCAAATGTGACCCACAAATGTGATTTATACAGGTGGTGATTTTACTGACTGCCTCTGTCCATTAGAGACATAGGAGCCAGGCCAGGGCTGAATTTCTGATTAGTCATCCATTGCTCCAAGTTGCACTTAAATAGAGATAAGGCGGCATTCTACTTCACATGGATGGGGAGCCTGTTCCAGAGAAAGGAAATTCTTGAGAAACATATCTGTCTCTCCAAAATGTCATTTTTATGTCACAAGCAAAATTTAGGTCTTTTAATCTAGTACTTCTAATGTTGTCTGTTTTGCACATGTGCAAAAGTTTAATTAAAACCGAGTCCACTGATGCCTTGTATGGTAGCCAAAAATCACCTGCCAAAAGTCTGTATGATACCAAGTGAAGAGACAGGACTTTGAGGAAATCAGCATAGGACATTGTGTTTACTCTCTGTATTATTTTTGTAATAAAAATTTGTGGACATTCCAAATGTTGCATGTGTCTGGTCAGGTACAAGGTCTATATTATAATCTCGAAGTTACAGAACATTGAATACCATATGGTAGACACCATATGATTGAAGTTGTGTAACTTCGAAAATAAAATAAATAAATAAATAAATAAATAAATAACAGAAACCCTGACAGGAATGTTTGTTAATTAACTAAGCAATAAGTATGTACCTTTAAATCAGTAAGGTCTGATATCAGCTGACTTGCTTGAATTGGTATTTAAATGTGATTAATGTATAAGTATTTTATCTGAAGTTGTTCAGGAATTGTATCTGAATGAAAAGCGCTTCATAGACTAAAGGATTGTAGCTTTCAGCATGGTTGTCACATTTGTTTTTGGTTTGCAGTTGAATATTTTCGTAGTTTGGAGCAACTCTCAACTAATACTTAACCCCAATAAAACACAGCTAATGATATTCTATTCCACTGGAGCCTTAGACCTCTTGCCACCATTCATAATATTCTCAGCCAATAACACCTCTATCACACTTGTCCAATACACTAAACATTTAGGATTTACCATAGATCACAACATGAAATTCAATATGCACATTGCACAGACAATAAAGAAAGTCCATAAAAAACTCAAAACCCTATATATTTTTGATCAAATATTTTTATTGAAGTAAGAAAATGTAAATTTAATGATAATATGAACATCATGGATATAGTTTATGAACATAAGAGAAGAATGAAAAAGAGGCACAACAACTATATACACTATTTACAGAGGCCCAAAATTGATAAAAGTATAAAGCAATAGCAAAAAGTTTGCATAATAAACATCAGAAATTTCAGAGAGTTAGAGTCTTTACAAAAAAGTTTCAATGAGAAAAGAAACCTTTATCCAAGGATTATTAACAAAACTTCTTGGATTTATTCTCACTTCTTTCATTTTGGTTTCTCTGGAAATCAATTCCTCAAGGAGGGTCAGCAAATCTTCCACAGTTGGAGAGATGGTGGACTTCAATTTTCTTGTTATACACTTTCTAGCAATTGCTAGTATTGTCCATAAGATGTATGAGTTGACATTGCTCATTACAAAACCTTTCATTTACATTAAATAATATTATTGATTTAGTTAGAGAAAAATTATCTGTAAATAATGCTTCGAAAAAAATTTCAATATTATGCCAAAACTGTTTCAAACAGGAACATTCATAAAAAATGCAGATCCAATCTGCTTTACATGAGGAACAACATCTCCAACAAATAATTTCGGCTTTATTAAATTTTGCAACTTTTTCAGGAGATAAAATGACTCAGTGCAGGAACCTCCACATAAAAATACCCCAATACTGTCCCCAGGGTGTTAATTTTATGCAAGATAATAATTTGGATTTCTTGAGTGAAGTATAATTCAGAGAGAAACCCTTAGTTATTGAGTTCCATTGTTTATTTGTCAGTGTAGTTTTATATCCTATTAGTATAGACTACACTTTAGACATGATATTGTTAAAGTTAAAATTATTGTACAATAATTCAAATATATAACAAATTAAGGTGGTTGGTCTTTATAGGAACAGTTACTAATAATTCTACTTAGATCCTTTGAGTAATTCATTATACTTTGCTACAGTAACCAGTCTTTTGTCTGTAGGTTGAATTCCTTAATAATGTGTTGCACAGTTAAAACTTCTAAGTCTTTTATGCAATGGTTCCAGCATACAGATTTCTTGTTCTCCTATTCAGTGAAAAGTTTAAAGTGTAACTTATCTGGAAAGTTTTTTTGTAATTTTGAAGGGAACAAGCAAATCAAACCACATTTTAATATCTGTATTGGAGTTTATTATATTTCTGAAGTTATTAAAGGTGTTGTTTATGATATTAGACTTTGTGGGTTTTGCAACATTGTATTAGATGTAGTGGCAAATAAAATACCAACATTTATTAGAAGGTTCACTAATAAAAACTTTTGATAATACTGTATTTTCATTTAAAAATATAGATAAGTGTAAAGATTTCCAATTAGAAGAATAATTTGGCTCTGCCCAGCTTTTGATGTCTTTAAGCAGTGAGGCTCTTATTTAAGTTTCTATATCTGGGAATTGTATGCCACCTTTATCCCAAGACCCAAAGTGGTGGATATAAGCTATTCTGTTCTTTCATAAGCCAGACCTTCACTCTATCAACAAGTATGGACATAAAGATTTTATAATCATTATTTAATAGGGAAATCGGCCTGTAGGATTTACAAAATTGTGGTCCTTTATTAGTTTTGAGAATGGGGGAGATTAAGGAGTACATCCAGGATGGTGGTATCCATTTTTCAAACTGTACTACTATTAAAGCTTTATGAAGAGGAGAAATAGTAGCTGTGGGAAATAGTTTGTACATTTCTATTATAATACCATCTGCACCAGGGACCTTATTAGGTTTAAAACATTTAATTTTATCTTTTATTTCATTTAGGCTTATTTGTTTTTGCAAGTTTGCTTTAAGTTCATCAGGGATTCTCTCTAATTTTATTGTAGCCATCTCCTCATCTAGGTTATTACAACTTAAATTATCAGAATTATAATGATTAGTGTAATGAAACCTGAAAGCATCTAATATATATTCTGTATCAGATACTGTTTTATTGGAAGACTCATTTATTATTTTTATGATATTATTTGATTTAGAGTGAATCTTGGCTCTAACTGCCAAATTATGCATGTGCTTTGGAGTTAGTGTATATGAATTTCATTTCATCTTACCGAGAGCTAAATTTGTTCTGTGCATCAAAATATTTTAGTACTTTTTATCCAGGTCATCTAATTCTTTTTTATCAACTGGTGATAAGTGTGTTTATTTTGATTTAAGGATTCAAATTTGGTTTTGAAGACTTTATTTCTCAGATTCCCATTCCTTTAATTTATTATTGTACCAGATGACAGTTCTACCATAAATAAAGGCCTTTAAAGCATCACATATCATTATTACATTAGTATCAGAACTAGAGTTTACTTCTTGAAAGTATTTTAATTCCGTTAATGACCACGGTTTGACATCTTTAATTTTGATGATATATGCAGTAATTCTAGGTATAGACATCCATTTAGTAAAATCTAACTGTATTTCAAGTTTGAGATGCTTATGATACGACATTTGGCATGGAATCATAGAGAAAAATAAAAGTTTTAGTCTTAAATCACTAGAGACTAATATTCTTTCAATCCTAGTTTGGGTTTTGAACCTGTTGTCATTATGAGAAAATTTCAGAGATTGATTATGTTTAGAGTTAAAAGTATCATATAAATTAGGGGAATAAGTCCATTTCTTAAATAGATTTACTGTGGATGTTAGGCTTACATTTGTAACAAAATCCAGATGCTGTCTTGCAGTTGACACATGTAATCCTAGAAACCAGCATAGATTAACTAGTGACCAAATTCTATAGTTAAGCTTAATAATGATGATGGTTAATAGTCCTTCAGGATCCTCATATTTATATAAAATTTGATGGCGAATAACACTACTTTTCCAGAGAATCATGACACCTCTCTTTTTAGATTTATAAGAAGAATGGGCTAGTATTGCATAATTGTGGGAGTTCCGGCATTCATTTCAGATGATTTAAAATGAGTTTCTTGTAGGAATACTATCTTGGGTTTATTTACATTTAAATACCTTAATAAACTAGATCTTTTCCTTGGATTATTGAGTCCATTTAAATAAACTAATGATAAGGACATAAGTAAATGCAGATGTAAATAAAATAATAAGAAATAATCAAATTTATATTTAGACAACTCTTTCTATTTCCCCAGTATACCCAGGTATGTGTAAAGATGTATGACAGATCTGTTTGTATGATGACAGTACCTAATATGTAAAATATTTTACTTTCGAACAAGAAAGTTGAAGAAACTTCAGAAGAACTACTGAAAAACAAGCAGTAATGTAACAAAAAGTTCCCAACCACAAGCATGGAATTCTTAAGATTCCCAGTCTGACAGATATAACACAATCTGTCAGACTGCTTTCTCTAGCCTTTATGACCATATTTAACAGCTCTGACAAGTACTATTAGTGAAGCATAAATAATTTAAATGAGATTACTTTGTGCAGCGGTAGCTTTAGGATCAACGTAATAACTAAATACAAACCAAATGTAATAGTTAATGTGCAACTTTGAGATTATTTATGTATATACATGTGTGTCCTCATACATACACCTACACACATACATGGATACACACACACACACACACACACACACACACACATACATATATATATATATATATATATATATGCACACACATATGCATATACATACTCATACATACACACATATATACATACACATACATATACATACACATACACACATATACATGCACATACATATATATATATATATATATATATATATATATATATATATATATATATATACATATATATATATATATATATATATATATATATATATATATACACACACACACACACACACACACACACACACACACACACACACACACACACACACACACACACACACACACACACACACACACACAAATCCATTGCTAAAGTTAGGTCTCTGTAAAAGAAATATGAATCATGACTTCTTAAATTATATCTTGTTAGAAACATACTTAATTCAAATAGATAAGAATGACCACAAGTATTGTTTAAAGATCCTTTGTGATGGTTTATATGAGTTGTTGCTAAAAGTACCTCACCAATGACAGTAAAGCCACCATCACAAGAACCCACCTGCTATCGACACTCCTCTATGCCTCCCCCATACCAAATTCTATATTATCCAGATAAAGTTCCTGCACTTCAAGGTCTACTTAATATCTACTCTAACAAATGTCTATTATGATCTACCAGAAAAGCACTGGCTGACATAGGCAAAAACAATAGTGCTGGGACTCCTTGTTTTCCATTTCTGTTGCAAAAGCATGAAATATCATCCGCGTAGATATTAGGTCCACTGAAAACAAAAATAATTTCAAAAACTTCTCCAGTCCCATATATATAGTTCTTGTTTATGTAATTGTTCTGGCTCTGGGTAGATTCATTTAATTAGACCATATCATACCTTAACCTTCTATGAAAGCTTGCAACAACTCCTTTCTATACTCTTAATTTATGTGTGTTTACTGTACTAGCCACTGATGAATGTAATCAAATGACTGAACAAAATGTCCATTCAACTGCATTGTAATTGTAACACACTGTGCTCCTTATACTATATTTACTTTGTGCTCATTTTTGACCTTGAAACTGTAGCTTATTAACTTTTTGACTCTGTACTGTACTTTATTAACATGTGTATTGTATTTACTGTATTTGCTGTACTAATATTTGTGGAGCTTTTTACCCTGGGCTTTCACTGAAAATGAGATACATGCCCAATTAGACTTTTTCCGGTAAATAAATGTAAAATAAATCTATAAATACTGTATGATTGGTCTGATGAGGACCAAGTATAGTGGTATGATGACCTCTTTGGACCTAGATGTCATGACCTTGGTTATAAGTTGAGCAACACAGACAAATGTTGGCCAAATACTAGGTTACTGTCCACATAAGTTCCCAGATCCCTGACTAGTGAATCAACTTGCAAGGGTGTTTTATTGATGATATAGTTACCTGGGGTGGCAGACTTCCAAAAAGGTACCGTAATGCACTTCTTGGTATTAAGTTTTAAGCCATAGCTTTGGCACCAAACATTTGTCTGTATTAGAACTTCCTGAAGGGTGTTTTCATCTTGGAGGGAGTCAGTGGTTGTTCCCAGTCTTCAATCATCTATGTACTTGGTTAGCCAAAGCATTTGACATTGGCTTTGACATCCAAGAAGTAGAGGCCAAAGAGAAGTGAGCCTAGCACAAAGCCCCAGTGGGCTTCCACTGGTGACTGGCCTCTTTGTGGATGTGCCATCACTGATTTTAACCTCCTGGGTTCTATCAGTGGGTCAGCTATCTATCCAGCATATTATAAAGGAGTTTATACATAATTCCTTACATTGTTGGCAATGCCCAAGTGGTGCATTGTATCAAATGCTTTAGACAGATCTATGCAGGCAGTGTGCACTGTTTTCTCCTCATCCATTGTCTTACTGACCTTTTCAAATAAGTCCAACAGATTCAGTAAGCATGACCTTCTTTGACAAAGCCAAACTGGGATGGATCCAGTGAATGTAGGTCTCCTATGTCCTTTTTGATAACTTGCATGATAATTACTCAATGGCTTTGCAAATAAAACTAGTCAGACTAATGGGTCTGGACTTTCCAGGATCTGTTGAAGGACTTCCCTTTTGAAGGGGGGGTGACCATTGCAGTCCTCACTTCACTTGGCACAAAGCCTGTTTTTAAGACTATATAATTAAAGAAAGACTCCAGGAGTCCTTTTAAATCATATTGTAGAGTATTCAGGAGGCATTCAGGGATGTTATCAAGGTTCACTGAGGCTATGTTTTTGGTTGTACAACTATGCATAGAGTTTCTGAGAGCAATTCAGCATAGGCTGCTGTGTTCTCTGTGGTTGGAAGAGCACTGAGTTTTAACAAACAATCACCTAACAAAAGGTCATTTGCTTTGAGATAATTACTAACTCTTACTAGTTGAAATGGGATTATAGAGTTGATTTTGATTTTTAAGGAGACAGCTTTATGGTCAGACCTTAACAGCGAGGAAGAGACATTGAGGGAGAGTAGTGTTCTCCCATGTTTGTAAGCATGAGGTCCAGTATGTTGGAGCCTCTAGTGAGCATATTTACTATTTAAGCGTAAATAAAACAAATTAATTCAGCAACACAGCATGGAGCGAAGTGAAAACTTTAATATAAAAATAAAAACACGGTAAATGGTGCTTTGTAACACTTTCATCTCCATATCTTTCCAAACCCATTCTGGTACTAAATGTACATGCCCCTTGTAATAATCAACACTTACTGTATGCATCTTTATACCCTATTCTGAACCAATTCCAAAACCATTATATGATCCTAGGTGGTAATTGAAACTCATATCAGAATCCAGAACAGGACAAATCAGGTTTAACTCTACCACATAAAAAACAAGCATCGCTAGCTTTAAAAGAACTTAAATATGATTACAAACTTTATGATCCCTTCAAATATGGTGATAGTACAGACAATCCTAGTAAATTTACATTCTACTCCAACTGTCATAAGATGTGGTTGAGAATAGATTTCTTTTTAATATCTGAAACACTCATCACCTTAAATCCAAAATTGCGTATACACACTAGATACCTCTCAGACCATTACAAAATTTCTTTAAAAACTCCATAATAAAAAGAGGTTACGATTGGTCCCTGAATCCCAATCTTCTAAACAAGAAAGAGTTAATCGATGAAATTAAAGCCATTCTTAAGTCAGTTCTATCAAACATTCTGAATTCTTAAGTAAATCTGGATATTGAATGGGCGGCAACTAAAGTGATAATTAGGGGAATTTGTATTAAAAAAGCAGCTTACTATAAAAAAATTCAACTCAAAGAGGAACAGGAGTTGGAGACCAAAATACAACTACTTGAACATGAGCTAGTAACTAATTTCAATACTCAAACAGAAACAGAAATCTTCAAACTCCAAAAGGATCTTTACCTTATATATAATAATAAACTTTCATTTTATGAAACTAAAATGTTAGCTAACTATGCTAACAAAATCCAAACTCCTTCCCGAGCACTAGCCAGAATTATAAACCTAACCAAATCCACCTCTCAAATATCTGAAATTCTCTATCAGGACAAACACCTTACTACAAATGAAGACAATATTAAAGCATTCAAACTTATATACACAAAAACCTATGGAGAACAAATAACTCTACCCTCATTAGATGATAGATCATGTTTTTTCCAAAATATCAAATTCCCGAAATTAGATTTAAATCAACAAGAAAAATTAAGTGAACCCATCTCTATGAAAGAAATAACCTCAACAATCCAAGAAATGAAATTGCGTAAAGCCCCAGGTCCAGATGGTTTTACTACAGAATTTTATAAAACCTTCTACCCCATCGTAGCCCAAATTCTATTTCATATTCTAAACTATATAATAAATAATGAAATCTCTGATATAAACTTTAACGCATCCAAAACTATTTTTATACTTAAAGAAAAAGCTGACCCTAAAAACACAGATAGCTATAGACCCATATCTCTATTAAATATCCACACTAAGATATTATCATCCATACTAGCAAACAGATTGAAAAATATAATGGATAAAATGATTTCCCCAGAACAGTCGGGATTTACATTAACTAGACAAACGAGCAATAATACATTAACACTTAATACATTAATCTCATATGCCAATCAAAATAATCTAAATTTACATGCTGTTATCATTGATGCCCATAAAGCCTTTGATAGAGTAAATTTAGAATTTTTATTCCAAACCTGATCTTACTTCAATATACCCCAAAAATGTATTAAAACCCTACAAATATTATATAAGAATCCCTATACATCTCTTTACATTAACAGAACCTGCTCAAATAGGATTCTCATTAAAAATGGAACCCATCAAGGTTGCCCTTTATCTCCATTACTTTTTAATTTATACCTTGAGCCTCTTTTCCCAAATATAAAACAAAACACATACCACAACCCCCCAATAATCCACAACACCAAAATCTTCCTATCGGCTTTTGCTGATGACCTGAATATTTATTGTACCATACCAGTCTCAGACGTCAACAAAATTTTATTCACTATTGAACACTTTTCAATGATATCGAATTACAAATTAAACCTAAAAAAACTAGCATTTTCCCTCTAAAAACTCCTAAACCATTCTTTCTTTTGCCACTATTAGGGAAATTAAAAACTGAAGAAGTAATTAACTACTTAGGTATCACATTCTCTACAAACAACAAGGATTTCTACTCAAACAACATAAAGCAAAAATGACTAGACATTTCACTAGACCTTAATAGATGGAAAAATTTGAAACTACCATTTTTGGCCAAAGTTTCCATAAGTAAAATGAACATCTTACAGAGATTATTATATATCTCCATGAATTCCCAGATAACCATACCCAACAACTTCTTTAAGCAAGTACACACCGTGCTTGCAAAATTCATTTGGGAACTGAAAAAAAAAACAGAATCTCATACGACAAACTAACAATTCCCAAAAATAAAGGTGGACTAGACCTTCCAAACTTTGAGATATTCTACTTAATCATAAACACCAATAGAGTTTTACGGGTAGCTGAACACAACCCAAAAGACAATGCCTGGTGCCCAAATTGGATTAGAATCTACCACAATCATAATAAAAGCCTAGACATTAATGCCAAAACATTACCATTTCTAAATACCAGTGTTATAAAATCTTGTATCTTAATAGAACTCCTCAAACACTCCATTTTACTAACACAAAAACTTTTCAAATCTCTAAACCTTTTACAAGCTATGATGACATTACAACCCTTACATAAAAACCCTAATATTAAAATAAATAACCAAACTTTAAACCTAAACTAATTCCCGCGTCTTCTAAACATAACAATCCAAGACATATATTCATATTTAAATTGTCCTGTGCAAGAACTAAGGAACTAATTGAACCTCCCTAAATCATAGTTACTGATACTGAGACAGATTAAAGAATTATGCATCAGCTACTTATACAGTTCTAACATAAACAATGAAGATTTAGCGATGTGTAACTTACTTTGGAAGACTATCCTCTCAACAAAAAAAATTACTACATTTACATATAAATTGATTAAAGATATTAAATTCAAGGATTATATTCTCATTTCTGATTATTGGAGGAAAAACCTCTCTCACAATGAAAACCATCAATTGATTCAGGCAATTAACCTAACAATAAAATCCATATCCCTTCAGAAATTGGCTATCACTCAACTTATGATCTACAACAATGTGTATTTCACTCCTGCTATTCTACATAAATTTAACCCTAAGAAATCCCCACTCTGTCCACACTGTAAAGATCAAACTGCCGGCATAATCCACCTTTTCTGGAGCTGTAAATGTATATTTAAACTTTGGAATTCCCTTAAATTTCAGTTACAAAAAACGGGCTACCAAACAACTACACTCACTTGGGAATTTACTTTACTACATATCCTTCCAAATAATATCCCCCAGAAACAAGCAATTACCCTAATTAATATATTTCTCCTAATGAAACTCTATATAGCGACCAACTGGCTTAACTCAACTAATAACTCATGGAAGAACTTCAGATTAATGGCGATCAAACATCTATTAGCCCAAAAAATAATAATTAATAAAAGGGACAAAAATATCAAATTTAGGAAGCTATGGGAACAGATCTATAATATTATTCTTGCATAAATGACAATAAAGCCCATACATTATTATGATGAAGAGCTCTTATACCACATCATATATCCTTAACACCTACAAGTAATTTTCCTTTTTCTATTTATATTGTACTTATAATAACTCTTGCAAAACAACCCATATGTTCCTTCTTGTCTTACTATACTGAATTGTGAAAGTATTTACGTATATAGTGTAAATAGTATTGTTTGATTAATCAAACTATTTTTTGCATTATTTTCAATATATAACAATTGCTTAATATTCATATGGTCTTCCTGTATGTGATACTTGTCATTTACTGCTCTGTTTGATGCAAAGAATAAATAAAAATTATTGAAAAAAAAAAAACACAGTGCAGTTCAGTATTAAAGTTTTCACTTCGCTCTGTACTGAGTTGCTGAATTTGTTTGTTTTATTTAAACTTGCATATTTGGATTGACATGGAGGAGGTTTCATTTTTGACAGTGATATTTTATTTTTGGTTTATATTCACTATTTAGTTAAAGAGATTTGTATTTACAAAGTCCAGGAATCAATGTGATTATAGATCTGAGGCTGTGCAAGATTCCCAATCGAAAGTCTCTTATGAGTAGACGAGAGGAAAAAAAAACATGTTTTTGTCATATACTAATCCTTATTACAGTGCCATTCTTTTTGTATTACACCAAGAAATCACTGAATAAATAATAATAATAAAGAAACTTGTATTTAAAAATAACCTTTAGGAGGCTGCATGAAAAATTTGAAATACACCCCAGGGATCACTTCTGTGGCTCTGCTCGACAGAGTCACAGGAAATTAACTTTCTTAGGTGGCATAAGCCAGGGATCCTTGTGGGCTAGGCTTACTTAGGCCCTGGGGCCAATAGCCTAGCACCTACCTATGAACCTACGGACCTATGAATGATATAACTATTCTTCTACAATATAGCCTTTTCTCTAAGAATAAAACAAAGAAATAAACAAACAAAACCCCTAGATCTTCTCTTACTTTATTAAAGGAAAACTCCACCCTCTCATGCAGTTTAACTCAATCGTTAGGTTTCTTTTCTCCCTACAATATAGTTCCAGCATTGTGTATGTACCACAAACCTGCTTGTAGTTTTTAAAACTTTTATTTCCTTGCATTGGAGTCAAAGTAGGGAAAGCCCACCTACTTTTTTTTTTTAAACTCAATGTCTCACATACTTTGCAGAGAAATTTGTCTCCACCTGCATGACATATCATAGACACAGTTAAATCTGTAGTTTACCCTGTCAGGTACTCCTGTCAATCTTAGAAGGGTAATTAATCCTGTTAATGTCAGGAACACAGCAGCTGATTTAAAAAAAAAGACAGAAAGCTGAGGAATTGTTTCCACTGTTTTTATTGCAGAGAGGAGGAGAACTTAACACTTCCCTTTCATAGCAAAACAAAGCAATTAGATCAGTCAGGGGGTTAAAGACAATTGTCAACTCTTCTGACAAGTTTACATAAGCAGCAACGCAGTATTGAAATTCTAAGCTTTAAATGTCATTTATAATAGTTTGTGACAAGATAACTTGAGTAGTAGCAAAGATTTCTGTGACATTTAGAAAAAAAGTCTTGTAAAGCCACCCCCCAGACACACACACACACACACAGACCAGAACTGCAGAAAGAGAGTCAGGTGGCAACCCTATCAACTAGGTACACTGATATTGTTCATAAAAAGGTCTTTTATGCTTTGTGTGACATCCTTCCAGAGGGGGATGCATATCTGGTAAATGCAGCTCCATTGTAACAGATTCCCACTGACTTTGAGTCAGTCCTTGCATTGTCAGAGAGCAACCATAATATACAGCTGAATTTGCTATGTGCCCTTTCATTAAGAACACTAAGAAAAGGAAATCAGACGTACTTAACTGTGTTTAAATGCACGCACACACACACACACACACACACACACACACACACACACACACACACACGCACACACACACACACACACACACACACATATATAGTGCGTGTGTGTGTTATATGTGTATGCATATAAATTACGTGCACAATATGTGTGTGTTTCTGTATATGTGTATGTATAAGCACGTATGTGTGTGTGTGTGTGTGTGTGTGTGTGTGTGTGTGTGTGTGTGTGTGTGTGTGTGTGTATTTGTGTGTGTGCAATATGTGTGCATACAATGAATTATTTATAGCAAACAACATAGTATAGTTAAGCATTATTAATGTATACATTCTAGTAAATGTTGCTCATTGATTTACTTGGTCACTGTGACACACTGGCTGTGTTCCACGTGCAATCTTGGTCAATGTCTTTCTGTCAGTATTTTTTTCTTTGTATTGACAAGTGCATTTAATAATTGTTATTATCTTTGCCAGTGTAGCTTGTGTTGTGGCTGAAACGGGTCCTGGGACCACTACACGTTCCTGGTTACCAAAGTATAAATAAATACGAAATAGAAAAAAGGTGGGGGAACATGACAGAAATAATTGAGGAACTAGTAAAGCACATTTTAAGTCTGCATCATTCATGAGAGAGAAAAATCCTCCCACTAAAGGCATTGGGAAGTAGCAGACAGATTAAGTTTAGAGTCCTACTACTTGTCACTTGTAAATTTACAGCAAGGATTATTTACTGCACTGAGAGTTTTCACACCTCAGCATGAGAGTATGGGGGAGGGTTATCAAGTTTGTTAGGACTACAAAAGACTCCTCTTACAAAAAACTGTTTTTTTTATCTGCTTTCTTTTGCTGCAAGTAGCTAACAGCTGTTTATAGCATAGAACAAGCTCTGGCAGACAGATAAATGAGGCTCAGTCAGGTAAACAGAAAAGCAGCTCTTTTGCAGAAGGTGTGTTTAGATGACAGTGCTTCACAGTCCTGCCCTTATATTTTAATGGCATGAAAAAACAACACCACTTCCTTATGTCTGGCATGAGTCATATAAAGAGGACTTGAAATGTATTCTGGGAAGATGGAAGGAAAGCAAGAAAATAAGATCATGTTACCAAGACAGGCCCCATCATCTGCCATTTTGAGAGAACACATTAAAATTGTAAAAGAAGCACTTGGAGTGATTTTAAGGCATTAAAATAGCTCAAAAACAAAGATCCAATGAAAACAATGTTTTTTTGAGTTCTAAGGTGGAGTTTTCCTTTAAGACTGGAACTTCTCTGAGGTGACGTTTCAAGAATTTCAGTAGATAGAGAGTCTTTGAACATTTTTTATCAAAAGTTAACTTTTCTTGTATTATTTCTTGTTATTATTTATAAATCATACAACAAAAACTAAATACAATAAATATTATACAAAAACAGGTGAAACATTTGAGGAACCCTGACAGCACAATCAGAATTAAGTTTCTAACACAACTTTTCCGGTATGTGTTTCACATGTAGGTTAAGTGTGTGTTAACTAAATTCTTCCTAGGATCTTTATCTTTTACTTCTGGATTTTAATTTAAAATATCTTTGCAAACATCTCAGTATCTTGAAAAATATAATTTTCCACAGCATTTATCTTTTTAATTATGTATGTTTTCCATTGTCTTACTGCTGGCAGCTAGTAGCACTTGTGTCTTATCTGTTAACCATATTTAAATATTTATATATACCCCCCCCCAAATTCCTATGACCAGTGTGTCTGTTTCTGAAAGATCTGCAAGATAATGAGGATGAGCTGGGACAACTTCTGCTGACGACATTCACGATTCTCAAATATGTGTCTGTTTGCAACATTTTGTGTCCTATATTTCCAACATTTATCATTTTCTGTTCTCCTGTATATTGTATATTTGCATGCATACATATATAAGCATGGGGTGAAGTAACATAAGTGTACAAATCACATATGCTGCCTCCATGAATGTGCCCATCTTGTTGGAATGTGGCAATTGCCCCAAATCATTACTCTCTGAAATGTGTCTGTCTTTTCCTTCTTTTCTCTCCCATGTGACTTGTAGTCTAAAAATAGTTTTTTTCATCTGTAGCATATGTGCCCACCTCTCCCTTTTGTAATGCTAGTCCAGCACATCCAAGGGGTTCTTAATCCCTTCAACCTGGTGGCTGTCTTAAATAAGTTGGTTTCATTGTGCAGTTCCTCAACTTTCCCATAATGTTTTGTCTGCAGTTTTGATTAAGTTCCTGATTTCCTCTTTATCCCATATTGTGTTGTTTAACAAGTCTCCTGATATAAGATCTCCTGAAGCTTTTAAGTTCTTTTTCTGATATTTTAACAAATCCACCCATAATCATTTCATCCTGATGTAAATATAAAGAAGCTTTGCCACCTCACAGACCCTTCTTGTTTTAGTCTTATTAGATAGCTATATTAAATGCAAGGGCTTGACTTGGAATATGGAGTAAATCCAGTCTTTCTCTCCCATAACTATTAACCAGCAACCTCTGCATAGCTACCCTTGGTGAATATTTTTGTTAATGCATTTGTTTGTTATAAGTTGCAGTCCAGTAGTGGGAGATTTCTAAGTGACTATTGGCATAACCATAAATCTGATTAAATTATTTCTCCCAGCCAATATATTATTTGTCCTCCAGCCAATATATTATTTGTCCCCCCCCCCCCAGATTCCAGGTTTCTTAAATTTATTTCTGGAACATTCTTTGTTTTAATGAATTGTCTTCTGTATGATATACTTATGCTTAATAATAAGCCAGGATACATGGACATTTCAGCTTGTTTTGTAGAACCACATGACACTTTAATCCTTTCCTATTCCAATTTTTATCATCATGGTTTTATTATGATTGATCATGGGCCTGACATGATGGTACATTCCTGGAATACCTCTAAGACACTAGAAAACAGACCATATTTCTTCTGCCATCAGTCATCTTCAAAGTACCTTAACCATGCCTTTCCTTTTGCATGTGTTCCACTGAGTTCTTAATTTTGATACTAGTTCCTCTGTTGCTAGGAGGAATAAATTGGGCGACAGAGGGAATCATTGTGTGGTACCCCTCTTAATAGTGCCTTTCTCACAGCTGCTTCCATTTACTATAACTTCAAAGGTAGGCCTTCATACATTGTTTTAACCCAGTTTATGACATTGTCTCCTACCTGTCTGCTTGTAAAGTTGACAATACTGAATGGTTTCTGTATGTCAAAAATAACTACTCATGCCATTGCTATCACTTCTTCTTACTCATATTATACCTCAGGATAAATCACCAGGTATCAATGGACTACTAGTCTTTAATGAACACACACTCCATCCTGTAATTAGCTACAGAAACATCTTGCTTGTCTGTGAACTGAAATCTTTGCTTTTATTTTAATGTCTGCGTTTAATAAGAATGTTGGTTGGATCTCTGCTGGAGTGCCCACCTTCTCTTTTTTCTTAAGAATAACTACACTTTATTCATGTGTCATTGATAGTGAAGAGGATTTCTTGATCAATGTTTCATTAAATAGGTCTAGTACATTTCCTAGCTTATCTCCAAACCATTTGTAAAGTGTGATTGAGAACCCATCAGGCCCAGACGCTTTGCATTTCTTTATGTGGTATATAGGCCATTGCATTCCTTCTTGTTATATCCATTTTCTATTCCTGTTGCTCTGTCTAGTTTGTTTATAGTCATAAAATGCCTATCTTGTGCAAACCATTTTTTAAATGCTCCCCTTTCTTAACATTATATATATTCATATAGTATCAGAGTAATGTTGCTCTAGTCTCATGTTTTATCATGATCCCTCCATCCTCTATCACTAGTTTTCTTTTTCAAGCTAATTATTTAGTATTAACCTATCCTTGTAACTACCAAAATTAATTTATACTAAAGTATTCAGTCTCTACTTGCTTAGCTGTCAACGACCATCTTGACATTTTATTGCATTCATCTAATTTTTTAATAAATCATTGAAACTGTTTTCCCTTTTCTCAATATATCTGAAATTTTGTTTTCTGTTTATCCCCAGTTCTGCCATAATTCATGTCCTAAGTACAACTTTGGAGACCATCCCACCAAATATACCCTTGTTATTCCCTGTTGTTTGCATTGTCCCTAAGAGCATTCTCTATTAGAGCAGATCATTTATTTTGTCACTGTCAATCACCATTTACAGTGGCTCCATTCCCCCACTTTTTTAAATGATTTCACTTGTCTAAAATTATATTTTATAAGATGTGTTCATGGTCTGATAAAAATTTTTCTTGCATTTCTATTTTTTTTGACTTTGAGTAAATCTTTGTGCTATCTAGTCTGCTCCTTTACATGTTATCATTCCTATCCCACCTGTTCCTTGTAAGTTTTTCTCCAGATAGACACTAATTCTTTCTTAGGCAATGTTCTTTTAAGTAGTTGTTATAATCTTATATGGTTTTCCTTTCACTGTATCACCTGCTGATAGCTGGGCTGAGGGGAGCATTGAAGACCCCTAGTGACTGTATGGAAGTATTTTGCTTAAACATCATCTTATCATATTTGAAAGAACTTCTGGGAATATATCAGATGATCTTAGTTTAAGACATACAGATTAGCAATGGACAGTTTCTGGTTTCTAATAATTCCTTTCTGGACTATCCATCTTCATAAATTGCTAAACATAACTGTTTTTTATCTGTAAATTTCTGTGGAATAAAATGACAACCTTTCAACGTCCTCTCTCGGGCTGTGATCTGCATATCTTCTATCTATCAATTTGTGACTGGCCTTAACCTTCAGTTTGGTTTCTTGTAGCAAAATTATTTGTCCTTTTGCAGTACTTTATAAAACCCTTATTTGTTCAGTTGGGTTTGAGGTTCTGCCTATGTTCCATGTGATATGTTTAGTTGTGCTCACCTTCACAATATCTCACTTGAGTTAAATGAGTTGGCTTAGTTCATTACTTCTCCCTAATGTGCGTGTCATTTCTTCTCCCCATTCACTGTTCCCAGAATGAGTCTGTGTTTTCTATCCTAAGCTAAAGTCAAGGTCCTTTTGGTACTAGGCAAGCCTATGCTCCGAAAATGAAGAGCCTTGTTGCTGGTATTTTGCTGATGAAGTGTTCTTATCCTTCAAACCTCACTGACTTTTTTTGAGGGATTTGTTATGATACTTTGCAATTTACTTTTAGTCCTGAATGCAGGAACAGTTATTAGCTCTCATTAACATTTCCTGCAGTGTAACCTCAGTATATGAGTAATTTACCATTTACAGCAATGTCAGCAACTAATTCTTGAGTGCCGAGATCTGTTACTTTGTTGCATATTTTATTTTACTTATTATTTGTTAACTGGGAAAGTCTGACTTGGAGCAAAGCCAATTTTCAGCAGAGGCCCGGGGAGAAACACTCCAGATGCATGTCTTTGTGAGGATGGAGGAAGCCAGAGCACCCTGAGGAAACCCACGTGAATGCAGGAAGGACATGCAGACTCTGCACAGAAGGCACTCTGTCTGAGAATCGAACCGGAGAACCTCTTGTTGTGTGGTGACTATGCTACCGCTGCACCACTGTACCTCATTTATCCACATGCAAGCCATTTATTTGTTAGCGGTTTTCTAGTATATTGTTAAAAGACTAACATTAACACACAAAACTTTTTCATAACTTGGTATTTGCTATAATTCGCTATTGTATGAACAGTAACTGCTATCAGTCTCAAAAACGTACTGTGCATATCATCAACTATGGCATTTACATACATTTATTTATCTTCTACTGGAGAGTACAGATATAAGTATTGCAAGTTCCTCAACAACCTATTATAATCAGTAGAGTGTGAGAAAAACGTATATAGGTGATCACAGAGTATCGTGCCCTGTTATGTATTGTGTATTAAACATATTTACTTACATGTGACTGTTGATTAAGAAGCTCCTTCAGATTATTATTATCAGTAATGCCATGTTATTATGTATATCTCTGTCTCCCATCTAATAGTTATTTCTTGGTGCAGAGATATCATACCTCTCACTTGTCATATACATGATGAGAGACACCTCTACTGCACTCAGATTGGTTTAAACATACTTTAGCATTACCTTCAGTGGTGTAGTTCAGATTATTATTAGCTGCTGTTAAGCATCTCTTCAGTGTTTATAGCTTACATTCTCCTCTGTGATACAATGCCAACAGTTTATGCAGGGTTCATGCATGTACAATGGTTCCTATTCATTTCCTACTCAAATGCATTATAAAGTGCTTTACGATAACATGACTGAATATACTAATCTAAAATAAATTAATCACTCCTCCTTTTTCCCTACATGACCATGCTCAAGTAATATACCAATATGTTAACAGCCCTAGGATAAAATATACATAGAGAACAGTTGTTTTAAACAAAGTAGTAATGCTTTTAGCATACATAACATGATTTCTTTCAGCTAAGTGTATCATGGTTTTGATTTTCATTCCTAGGCAGTTGATGCACTGACATACACAAGACAGTGATAAATGGGAGCAGGTCCATTTCTGAGATGTCCAAATCATCCAACACAAGCTCATCAAACTGGACTTATTGAGAAATCCAGCTGGTCAGCAAGTTAACAAGTATTTAGACTTTTAGCCTAGACACTTACATGTTATGAAATGATAAAAAATTAACATTTTAATAACCTCCTTGCCTGCAGACAATCCACAGCCCATGTCCTACATAGTCTGTTTGCTCCTCACAGGGTAAAGGCTATCATGGAACCAATTGACTTCAGAGACGTGAGAGCTACACATGGGGCCATCATCCAGGCAGACATCTGGACCCCCAGTAACTCCTTATGCCCCCCACAGATGTTTCCAAGGAATGCTAATGTTACAACTCTTTGGGAAGGAGCACATGAGCTTCTTCACATGACTGATCCCAACATGTGTAGCAATGTCATGGTAGCATCTTTCTCTGACCTGGACTCCAGGAGGTACACCACCCAGCTCTCCAACTGGTGTCATCCAAGTGGTGAGCCAAGCCACCTCCCTCCTTCCCTTAGGATGGTCAAGTTGTATGCCATTCATTCCCATCAACCTTCCCCACTACATCCATCTTCTGTTCCCACTAATTAAACATAGGTCATCTGGCATCTGGGTCACATTTAGGGCTTTAAACCTCTGTGCCACAAGAGCAGGAATGAAAATAAATATTTTTGTATGGGGTCCAACAGAAATGAACCCCCGTGGAATGCCCATCTTGTTCTGTATCAATATTCTGTGATCACACTATCCTGAGAACTACTCAGTCTCTATGTATATGACTCCAGTCAGTACACGGGACACTGGTCTCTCCATGACACTGCTCAGTAAAATGAGACTTGACAGTTAGGTTAGTCGATATGGGGAAAAGAGAAACTTAACAAAGAGTTTATCAGTGAAATGCAACATGATAAAATAGACTACATCAAATAAATGTTTTCACAAGTAATGTGCTAATAAAATGTAAATATTTAAAACTTGTACAGCGCTATATATAGCTATCAAACACCTTAATCAGGCCATATCATTAAAATGGATATATAAATATAATTATATAAATGCATATAAACACATATGTGTATATAACATGCACACAATCTCTCTCTCTCTCTCTCTCACACACACACACACACACACATATATATATATATATATATATATATATATATATATATATATATATATATATATATATATATATGTATCGTTCACTATCACACCCTTGTAGCCCACAATCTTAAAAAATACTAATCCTGAGACCATAATATGCAGGACCCATGCTAGCACTTGCTCCAGGTTCATAGTGGCAGGGGGATTTGCTATTCCAGGTTTTTAGGAATTTAGCATTTTGGTCTTTCAATATTATGGTTCCAAAAATATGATTTTCAAGAATGTGGGCTCCAATGTTGTAATAGTAAATCTCTCTCTCTCGATATATATATATATATATATATATATATATATATTTGTGTTTGTGTAGTAATGCGGTTCCTTTTACCTGATTGAACATTTAGGTTAGCAAATACCTAAACGCCAATCTGTTAATGGCGAAAGCAAAAAACCACGAACAGCAGATTTAATGCAGGGAAAAAATTCCCTTGACCTTTATGAGGAATTTGCCCCTTTGCCCACTGTAGAGTGATTTTGGAGTTGGTATATTTAGTTAGGGTGATGTGCGACCAAGGAAATTCATTCCCTATGTTAAATTGTTCATTCGCTGTTTTAATTTTTCAATATTACCAGTTCGATGTTTAGGTATTCACTAACCTAATCATTTGATCAGATATATAGACACACTATCGCAGGGTTTTACACTGTACATAGAGTCATGTTCAGACCATTATATGCCAAGCCAATAAATCAATAAATCATATTCAGAAGTTCCGTCCAGCCCTGGGGCGGGTAACACATGACAAACCAGAGAGAAATTGGGATTGTCCCGCCAATTACCTTGAAGGTGCAAAAGTGCTGTCCTGCTTAACATGTTCTAAGAAGTTAGTTCCAGAAGTGGGGAAAGCAGTGGGCAATGAATCTATCAAGCCAACATGTTTTATTTAATTGCTGATGAAAATGTAGGTCTTTTATCTTAGTGTTTTAGCAACCTTTTTTCTGCAAAGGAATTGGAAGTCAAATGGATCTGGTGCATTCATGGCTAGAAAGCCAATGCACGGATCACCACAGAGGAGGAGTCATTAAGAAGGTGAGTACTGGGTTACAGCTGCTTATCTGTCCATATAACTAAGACACTTCAAGGCCATTGATATATTTCAGCTCTGAATCCCTTAGGTTTCTCAAGTTGAGTGATATGTTTTAAAAACTACATAAAGAAAAGGCATTATGTTGAATAATGGGTCAGATAAGTGATGAGTAACAGGGATTCAAGGCTTCTACAGATGTAGAGGAGATGCCTTTGTGAATTGTTTAAGCCATACAGAAGGCTTTCTGTACTGCTACAGACATTTGGTTTTTATAATGATAAGGCATTATTAATAAGATCCATTACAACATTCTATGAATGGAGGGTTGTAGTTGCCTTTGTGATATGATGTGGAAATCTTTTGCTTACTGAAGTGAACCATATTACATTTTCTCACATTAAGTTTGAGTCCATTGTTGTTGCACCATGTGTATGTATATATATATATATATATATATATATATATATATATATATATATATATATATACATAGATATATATATATAATCAAAATCCATTTTCTATAAATTATGAGTTAGTAAAACATCAAAAAACAACACCCAATATATAGTCATCTGCAAACTTTGATACATCTTGGCTATGATGCTGGATTGATGTTCTAATAAGTAGATGTCAAATGAGAACAGGCCAAATACTGAGCCCTGTAGTATGTACTGATAACATTTCAGCTTTCAGAAGTGGCACCCGCAACACTAAAGAAATGGATTCTGTCAGAACCCAACTTAGTTATCAACTGCATAATACATGGATTTATATTCAAATTCACAAGTACAATATCTGGCATGAAGGAATAGCTTTATAAGCCTTGACCAAGTCTAGACATGCTGTATGTACAGCCTGCCCATCATGCAATGATGGGTGACTTCTTCAAAGAAATTGGTCAGGGAGAGATTATCTGCCTTTTGCAAAGCAGATTAATTAGGGGGGATCCAGGGTCAGAAGATGTTCAATGTTCAGATCAATGAGATTTGAAATAATATGCTCCAAAACTTTACATATGACGCTATTGAGATTAATGGGTTTATAACTGTCAAGGTCTGTAAATGGGCATATCCACATGTGATGGAATTACAGTGTAGATTTTGATAATGTAACTGCAGAGCGGCTTAGATTAAAGAAGATAAGTAGCATTTCAAGCTGCATTTGTTAATGTTAATCAGTCAAGCTGGTATGTTGTCATGGCCCACAGATGTTTAGCTTCTGAGATGGCTGAGAGGATTTGTTCCATAGTAAATATGGTGTCTGAGACAGTGGAATCTGTGGAACAGGATGAACTATGGGCTGAGTAAAAACAGCATTACAGTCTTAGATAGTAGTATTCTCTTTGCATCACAGAGGACAGCATTATTGTAGAGAAGTTCTTAACTTTGCTGATGATTATTTGTTAATACAATGAAAGAAAAGTTAAGCAGCTTTTGCTCTCAGTTGATATTTTATGTTCATACACAGCACTGACTTCCTAATGATAGCCTTAAGGTCTTTGCTAGCTTGCTTAAGTTTGCTATTAAGTCTGTAGAATAGAATCTTTTATGATGATAAAGGAATTTCATTCTGTTGTTATAGAGTTTATTTGTATGGGCATTTTAGCACAGTGATTTGTTCTTAATTCTCTATTATATTTAGTGCATATTGATGCTATCATATTTAAACAGCTATTTAGGTGAAAGTAGAAGTTGTGGGCAGAGATATAGGCTTTAGCAATTTGGTCCATCAGATGAGGATTACAATAGATTTTATTTTGGGTAATAAAGTAACTAGAGGTTTGCAAAATATGTAACACTGATTAATAGCAATTTCTAATTAAACTGTTATATTCTTAATTTTCTGTTATTAAAATAAATGCTATTGCATCAAAAATACTTATGAGTCAATTTCTTTTCTCAAGTTCTTTGTCTGTCTTTCTTTCTCTCTTGTACTATTTATTTTATTTTATTTACTTTTTGGGAGGGGTGGGGGTTCTCTCATTTTTATATTATTCTTTTATGCAGGTCCAGTAGTGCCTGGGGTAGCTCAGCTACAAGCCTCCCAGGTGAGGGAAAAATCTTCACCTCCCTCTGCCCACCTGGGGTCATCTTCACAAGGAGGGGATGGTGGCTCCAGCTCTGTGGCCCTGTTGGTGTGAGGCAGCCTGGTAATCCAGCAACACCATAAGCTTCAGGCCCTGGTTGAAGCAGCATTTGAGAGGGTGGTAGAGAAACATATACATCCACTTTGATCTCTCCTTCACTGAATTTAAGACTTACCCTCCCAGTCAGCTCCATTTATTTAGTCACTGGAGGCCTTCACCCCCACACATTATTGGAGTCCCCCAGACCATCAGGTGGAGGGATAATTGGGGTTCTTCAGATCGAGGAGGTAGCAACATTGTGGATGTCCTCTTTCTCCCCTTGTGTCTGTCTACCATCTACATATCTTGTCACACCCCAAAGTCAACCCACTATAGTGTTCCTGTCCATCTTGTCTGTCACTTATGTTTCTTAACTTTTATATAGCCTTTTCTCCTATACCATTTCCTCTTAGAAATAAAAAAAAAATTGGAAAAATGGGAGGTCTGTACCTCAACAAAAGATAGTTCCCCCCTCTCCCAATTCGTTCAGCACAATCCTCTTAACATGTTCCTTCTGTGTTTCCCTTCTCTTCTCCACCCCCTCCCCATTCTCTCCCATGAACCTACAGTGGTTATACCTTCATTTTGCACTGCTTTAGTTGGGCATTTTTTTTCAGGGTTGAGATCTGCTGAAATCAGCACTACTTTAACCTGCTGAGGTCACTTAACACAGGTGCAGAAACGCTATTCACAGATTACTGTTAGGCTCACATGGAACATGGTACAATGAATTCCACTTACAGGCAGAGTACGGGCATTGTAATAAGTAAATATGACTGATTTGATGAATTTCTGTAAAAGACAATTGGTAGTTTTCCACATGTGGATAAAACTCTGTTCATCAGCTTTCAAAATTGTATTAATAACTGTTTCTGAATGTGCCAAGTATGTCTCCTAAAAGCAAGGCATTGATTATATAAAACTAAACAGACTATGACAGTGAAATGTGTCTGCTGCACTTATGTTCACATTTTAAATGTGCATATTTGTTGTTTTATCACAGCTTAAAGTTTGTGCAAGTTATTTTGTTTAATTACATGATGTATGTTTTTCCTGATCTTTGCCATAATGTGTTATTTTATCAACACCAAATGGAAAGCTGAGGGAAGATTGTTTATACTATTTTTTCTTTATACAAATTAAGCAGTTTACATGGCTTACTTAATTATTGAATAACTAACTCTTTAATAGTACTGTAATTTTATTTACAATTTTGCACCTGAGTCTCTGTTCTTATGTCACTACTAACATAATTCTTTAGGGAATTAATTACTGAAGACACCAAAGTATAAATCCCATGCTCTCACTATTGAAATCAATTTTTCTCATTAGGTCACTGCAGAACTGGGTAAGTACTGGGTATGTAGCCTTTTTAACAACATTTCATTCTCACCCTGCTGTTTAGGAAGACATTTCTTTTTTCTGATGAACAAGAAGCCAGGTGTAAGATTATGATCGGGGTATGCGATTATAACCTGTGCCAAGAATACATAATAACGGGGTTATGGTCAGGGCTTGGTATTCAATTATAATTCTTTGTAGTCCATGGAGCTTTATCTGCTCCATGTATCACCAGTTAAATTGAAAAAAAAAAAAAAAAAAAAAAACAAAAAGTGCCAGTAAAGCACCTAGTGAGTGAGCTCTATCAAACAGACAACAACACACATCATTTTAAGAATTCCAGACACAAAGGATGAAGGCCATGGACAGAATCACTATTTGCAAACGTTTCCGGAGATATTTACCTTATGAAATAAAATAGATAGCAATTACAAATATTTTGATCCTATCATGCAGATGTAGTAGTGGAGAAAGACATTTCTCACAGAAATCAAGAGTAATGGCATTTTAGCTAATAAACAAATGTTCAGTAATATAGTACATTATCCAGGAAGAGGCAAACTACTTATCACCACATAGGTTATTATTATTATTATTATTATTATTATTATTATTATTATTATTATTATTATTATTATTATTATTATGACTAGTATAACCTAACTGTGGAGTCCATGCCTTTGAAATTATTTTAATAACTGCCTCTGTCTTATATGACCGTCTTTACTTTTGTAATTTATTAAACATTGCATAATACCGCTGTGCTAGGTTAGGGATGAATAAAGAACACACAAAACCAGCCTACTTGACAAGTTAATAAATATGTACAACCATACATACATGTCTAATACAAGACAATTTAATGACATCTGTAAAAGCAATAACAAACATTAGGACATTTTAAATTCAGAGTATTAGCTAAATTACAGCATTACAGTTTATGCTTCATTAAAAATAACTACAAGTGCATTATGATACTGCAGGAGTACAAAATAACTACTAATATTACTGCATTTGGCCATAACGTGTTACAGTTACCAAACTAATTAATTTAAAAAAAATCAAATGCAGAGACAGAGAAAACACAATCAAAGAGTGGTGAAATCATTTCAGTGAGTTCTTGGGCTTTTTTTTGTGACAGGGAGTTTCTTAAAACTTGCTATGAACAATATCTGGTGAATGTTTGTATGTATGTGTGTATATAAGCGAGTGTATACCCTTCAATACACTGCCATCTCACCTAAGTGTGTGTGCATGCATGTGTGAGTGTATGTGTGTGAGCATGTATTTAGCATTTATCTATATATGTGTACTTATATCTGTGCATATGCACAAATGTGCATTTATATCTTTTGTGTGTGTATGTGTGTGTGTGTGTGTGTGTGTGTGTGTGTGTGTATGTGCGGGTGTGGGAATGTATGCTCATTTGGAGTTTGTCAGAACAGACATCATGGTGTCCTAATAATATCACGGAAAAAGCAGTAAGAGATAAATGCCTCCACTTTCCCGCTTTTGATTAGGAAGATGTGGGAATTAGTGCATTTTTAGATAGGTAAAGCTACAGCTCCAGATTTAGTGGGTCATAGTATTCTAAAATTTCTTGGAAAGGAAATCTTAAGAAATTTAGCAGCTTTTTTCAACATGTAACCAGGAATAAGAAACAAACCTGTAAATCACAGGTCTACATGACCTTTGTTGTTTAGGTAATGAGTTGCAAATAAGTTTTATCTGCCATGAGTGAGTTTCAGTCCTGCTCCTACATGTTGTGTGTTTATAGAAATAACTTTGAGTCCAACAGTGCCATGACAAGGCACTTGGAGAAATCCACATTCTAATTTAGCTGGCAATATACCTAATACATATATAAAGAAACAACCTAACTGTATACAGGCAAGAAATTATGGTTATTTAGATAATGGAATTGGTGTTTCAGAAAGTTCTGGAAACCTATACTACGTCACTTCCTATAATAACAAATCCCAAAACATGAAAACCGTTCCTCCACTGATGCCTTCCTGTATCAGGACACATGATGTTGAACATTGACCGAGGTTTGTGGTTTGCATATGTTGGAGAAGAGAGAGAAGGTACATTTTATTTTGTTTTTCACCTTTACCCAATTGTCCATGTTTTGTAACCTCAAAGTAAGTATAAAGAAATATGTGATGGTGTTGGCTTCCTTCATATGCAGGGGGGTTTGCTGCCCTGATAAAAAAAAATGTTTTTGTAACATCTGGAGTGTCACTGTTTTGCGTGCACAGTTGTCAGTGTTTTGGCCAATTAGTTTAGATCAATTTTGTGTCACCTAGAATGGAACACAATCTTAGTAATGCTAGGAAACCATATGAGAGCATTTTCTTACATATCCCGGGCACCTTTGTTAAAGTCAACATTGTCTAGACTGTTAGTGACACTTTTTCATCTAAATATAGCAGAACATTTATTTTTCAGAAGTATTTTGATCTTTTTACTCTCCTAAAACTATCTTGTTTTTCAATCATATTGAAAGTTAAGTTGTAGCTAATTGCGTTTCTGAGTACATGTACTCATTATTCATTTTACAGCAGTTGTGGAATATTTTGCATTGGAGAAAAGTCATATGTGACAAGTTTAAATTATGTACTTCAAGTGGCTAAACACTTTTAAACTAAGCACTTTTTGGCAGGTCACATTGTCACATTCCTTTCACAAATTCATTCATTCAGTTAGTCAGACATTTATTTATTCTTTTTGTGATTCCAAATTTAACCATTTCAGGCCTACAGTGGAGACAGAGCCTATTCTGGCAAGAAATTAGTATAAATCATTGAACCATTCCTGGATGGCATGTCAATCCATTGTAGGATGTAGGTATGCACATAACTTGCTGGCAACTTGGAGCATCACCATTTCTCTTACTGGAAATCTTACAGGATGTGGGAGGAACTAGATGTCCCATTAAAGTCATATGAAGAGATAGGGAGCATATGCAAACTCCACAAAGAAGTGATCCCAATGAGGAATTGAACCACAGGAACAAGAGCATTGAGGCAAGAGTACTAAATGCTGTGTTAATGTGCTATCTAGAATCTTATTTTTCTTTCATCTATTATTTATACATGTTTTATTATATGGAATAGTAGTGGTAGTTTTGTCAAGAAATTGTTTTCATGCATAATAATTTACTCTTTCATGGCACATTAAGATTTGACAACAGTTTACTAACCTAAATGAATATTGAATACTTGAGCAAAAAAAAAAAAAAAGAAAAACGTCTCAAATGTGACTGGAAGTATAGTGGAAACAAATTGATGTCAGTTTTGCATGAAAAAAATGAAAAAGCTGCAGCAGAGGTTGGGACTCTTGGACTACTTGTTGGGAGTTGATCTTCATGTTAAAGTTCTTCTACTAAGTGACTGCAGGCTTGCTTACATGGGTGTGGACTATGTGAGTTTCAGCTAAACATCCTGAGAATGGAATATACAAATATATGACAATTATTCTCTGCAGAAGGCAAGAGGAAAAAAGGATAAAGAAAAATTGTTGTTCCCTATATCCTGCTCAGCTCAGGCCATCTCACTCTATTTCTGGGATTACGTCAAGTGCATTTTTTTGTCACTGGTCTTTAGCAATAGTATTTCAAACATTTTTTGAACATAAAGTATGATGTATTAATAATCAAATGATATTATGATGTAGTACAGCTTGCAAAACATAGTAGAAAATGGATTTTATGAGCACAACTGCATGAAACTGCAGGAAGGGGGGACATTTTTGTCAATAACACTCAGCAAGAAAAGAATCTTTTAATACCAAGACCACATATCTTGATCTCATTTTCTTCCTAGATGGAATGATCTTAGATTTGTTTATGTATGTTGCTAGGGGTGGAGTCCTGCATATGTGGATTGGGGGGAGGGGGACTTTGCCTTGTGCTGATTACTGTGGCAGGCATTGCTGGCGCTGTTTATTATTTGGAAAGAGCTCTTTCAATGCACCATTTTCATTGAAGATCAGCTCTGTAGATGTGCATTCATCAAACTGTCCTAAATTCAATGGGTTTTATAGATATTTATTAGAAACAATGAACAAACTTTAACATGACCTTGACTAACAAATACAGGTGATGCAAAGTTAAGAATTTTGTTATGGATTCTGAATTATTCAGCTGAGACAGGGGCTTTAAAGGCAAATGTGCAAATTCAAGAAAGGTGGAGTAGAATGTGTGGAACATTGGGATACTTAGGTCTAGCCAGTTCTTAAAGTATAGAGTAAATCTTCATGGCATGGAAAGTAATCTGGAAGCATTGCAAAAAAGGTAAGATATGGCCAGTAAATGAGAAAAATCATGAAACAACCACACCTTAAGGTGTGTATTCTGATATAATGGTCTTATCTTAAAATAACGGATTATAAGGAAATCCTAAAGGAAAATGAATGAGATTGTTATGGATATATGGAAGAGGGGATACATTTTTCTAAATATTTTATCTGTGGTTTGAAAAATATTATATATAGTACTGTATTTCATAAATAGTAGATATTTTCTAAAGTTATCTTCCCCATTTTTGTAAATGAGCTAATGGATATTTTCTTGTCCAAAGATAAACAGGTGACAAAAATTACATTTTTAACTGCTTCACCCTCATTTCAGGTCTTTTAATTTTATTTCTACACAATATGAGATTTGCCAGAATTAAAAAAATCTGAGCATATCTGCATAGAGAGGTAGCTCTTACCTAGATTTGGCACTTCATGAGAAAACAGAGCAGCGAGCCAAATGGTATGTCTTAAAGTGTAATGCATATTACTTTAAAACTGTGTTCCAGTATTAATATAAGTGCTTTTAAAACTTTTTGTGTCAGCCAGATTTCTTTTTAACAGACACAGTTTTTAAGAGGTAACCCTCTCTGCGGAGTAAGGGACAGCCATTACAGTGGTGCAGTCAGTACATTTTTTTATAAATAGACAAACTCATCATGAGTACAGGTAAAAGGCATCAAGCGAAATACTGCACCAGCATTTTATGGACCTTCCCCAGGATGTCTTTAAAGTTTAAAGCTTTGAAGGTTGGTGAAGGTTTTATATTGAGAACCTAATGACATGACTATGTATGGTCTTTAAAACAGAAACATACTAGTTTGACATGATTATAATATAAAAACAAATGCTCAAAAGACGTCAACATTATATAAAAATGAACCTGGTTTAGATGCTATATACTATACGAGCACTCAGTTTGTATGTGCAGAATAAAAAACATGAAATGGTGTGTTCATTTCTGTAAAATGTGACAAATAGCTGGAGTACTCAAAAATGGGTGTTGTAAAAACAAGAAACACAAGTTTAAGAAAGTATGGGCTATACAACAAGGAAGTGTGCACTGAAAAATCAGAAGGCATATAACTGCATGGAGACACTGGTGAACAAATGCATTAATCGATTGACTTATGCAAGAAGATGGACTCATATTTCCAGGTGTCATACATATTATAACAGCATGCGGAAATAAAGTTCAGCAGAAATGTGACAGTAACCAGTACTACATCAGCTAGCGGTGTTTCAAACCACAGTGCCAAAAGGAGCACTTCATTCTTCTAAGGTCTAGTAGTACCCAATAATGCACGTCCTGTGGATTTAATATGCTTAATGAACAGACTACCTATACATGTTTCTTTAGAATTTTCCCTATATTATTTTTAAGTAGAGTTTATATCTGGATGGCTGTAGAACTATGTATTATGAGTTGCATACCAACAGATGCTTTGTTTTTTTCAGAGATATAATAAGAGGTGCTGTAATCAACTGGGAAAGAATTTCTGGGGTAGTGTGTGATAGAGGATGGCCAAAGAAGCTGAAAATACGGTGTACAAACCAGTGGTGCTACCAGTATGTATGTATGGTAATGAAACCTGAGCATTGAAATAAGTGCACTTGTAGAAGGCAGAAATGGAGATGAAGTACCTGAGATGGGTTGTAAGATGCACGCTGTAGGACAGATGCAGAAATGTTAACAGCCATGCAGAAGCTAGAGTATCTCTAATTGTAGAGAAAGTAAAAAAGAACAGATTACAGAGGTTCAAACACATGTGAGGAAAGCAGAAGGTGATATGTCAAAGAAGATTTGGGAAAGAGAGAAATAAGACAACAGGAAATAAGGACTTTAGCTAAGAGATGGAAAGACTGAATGAAGAAAGACCTTTGAAAGAGTCAACCATGAATGCCGAAGAAGATAGCAGAGTGGCACTATATCAAAAAAAGTGGTGACAGTTGACACAACTCCCCAAAACCATGAAAAAAAATAAGCAAAAGGTGGTTGATGATGATGATTATAATGACGAAAATCAGAACAAAATCCGTATCTGTGTTGTTTTTTTTTAACTCTGAAAAAAAAATGAATGTTGTTTTGATATAGTAAATATTGTTCCCCCTCAGCTTCATCTTTTTCACTAAGAAACATGCTCAGACCCATATATTTCTTGGGATTCAGAAACATCAATGATATGACTGTGCAATGTGAATATTGTGTAACAGGGAGCAGTTATCTTGACAATGAGTAATTAATTAGTTAAGGGATCTGCTGGTGAGAATTGTACAAAACATGTAAACAGGACACCATGAATACATTAATATGATCCATGGGTGTCAGAATTGTGCATGTAGCATATCTATGACTGATTGCTGATTTTAATAGGGATGAATCAGACAGCTGCCTGGGACTTGCAGTTCCAATATTACCCATTCTCCAATTTTCACATTGAAATGCTGGTTTGGAAGTGCACTTAATAGTGCTTTATTGTTTCCCAGGTTTGCAGACAGTGCATGTGGGTTCATCATCAGAGTGATGAGCAGACTAGAGAATCCAGTGAATAGTGCTTTCCTGCCTACTTCCACTCTTTGCATACAGCTTACTGGGTCAACAGAGAATGCAGAGAAGATAGACTCAGGATGGAAGCATAACAAGGGTGGGGTGAAAGGGCAGCCACCCTGGAAGCAAGTTGTTAGGGGGTATAACTGGGAAATGTTGTTCATACATTCTTGTTTCTACAGATGTAACTTTTTTATGCTCTTCACCTGAAGAGCTGAGAGGATGAGGTGTCAGATTAGGGCCTGGCACTAGATGCTAGGTGAGACAGTGACAGCTCTGATTCAGCATGCAGTTTTTAGTTAGGGTGCAGAAAAAAAGTACATCTGGATTTCTGTTTTTAATTAGTCATTTGGATTACCTTGACACCAGCTCAGCTGATTACACTTTCCTAAGGAGTATAACTTATTACTATTATCTATACTTAGCAGTTGCGCATAAAAGTGATAATATTTTGTGGTCTGTTTTTGCATATTGCCTCTAATTTTGTATCACCATTTTTTGGATGTTACATATAAATGGTTTTCTAGCCAGTCATTGAGCACTGCAGTTATAATGGCCAGTACCTGCACAGAGAAGGGCTAATGGTAGACCATACCTCTTTGCTGGTCAAACAGGATGACATGTTGGAGTTCCTCTATGTGCAGATCACCATAGACAAAATCCCATACCATATCCCAGCCAGTTGTAGGTCACCTTCCATGTTGAAAGAAGCAATGCATGCTTGGACCTACTCAAGGTAGACTTTAATTACCCTTCTATAGATTGGGAACTCTACATGAACTCAGATTTATAGACACAAAGATTCCTGGACTTCATAAATAAAAACACCCCTGACCAAATAGTGACTACACCCACTAGAGGCTCCAAAATACTGGACCTCGTGCTCACAAATATGGAAGAATGCTGACCCCCCTCTGCCCCAGTGCCTCGTCCTCCCTAGTAAGGTCAGAAAGGTTAAGTCTCATAAAGATAAAAACTGTCATGTCAAATTAAATAGGCAACTAAGAAAGCTAACTGGGTCATGCAAACTAACTCTAAGGTTAAGCTAACTTCCAAGGTAAAAGATAACCATAAAGCCTTCTACAACTTTGTCAGAAACCAGTTACCATCTTACAATGCACAGTGATGTGCTGAACTGGTGGATAATGGCACTACATTCACTGAGCCTGGAGATACATCAAACCTGTTAGCAGACAAAATCAGTTCCAGCTTTGCACCATCTTACCCCACCATCATCACTCAAAAAATACACTCAAACATAACCCCTCCAACTATAACTAGGGAGTATGTACTGGCTGTACTAATCAAAGCCAATGACATGTCCTCAATAGGCCCTGGTAACATCCCAGGATGCCTCCCAAATAGTCTAAAATATTACTTATCAGGATCCCTGGAGGCATTATTTAACTATAGTCCTAAAACAGGCTTTGTGCCACATGAAAGGAGGACAGAGATGGGCACCCCCTTCATAAGGGAGGACCTTCAACAAACACTGGAAACTACAGACTCATTAGTCTGACTAGACTTATTTGTAAAGGCATGGAAAGAAATATTATGGAAACTTTCAACAAGGACATAAGTGACCTCCAGACACTGGATCCTTCCCAATCTAGCTCCATCAAAGAAAGATTGTGCCTACCGAATTTGATGAACTTCTTTGAAAAGGTCACTAAGGCAATGAAAGAGGGGAAAATGGTGCAAATTTCCTACTTAGATTTGTCTAAAGCATTTGATGCAATATCCCACTTGTACATTGTCAAAAATCTTAAGCAACTAGGTATACACCCCTTTATAACACCCTGGATAGCTAGCAGGCTCACTGATAGGACTCAATTGGCTTAGAATCAGTGAGACCACCTCCATAAAGAAGCCATTCACCAATGGAATCCTCAAGGAGCCTGTGGTAAGCCCATTCCTCTTTGGCATCTACTTTTCAGATTTCAAAGCCAATATCAAAGGCCTCTGGCTCACCAAGTTTGCAGGTGATTGAAGACTGTGAGCAGCCATTGAATCTTCCAAAAATGAGAACACCCTTCAGGAAGGTCTAATACACACAAATAATTGTTGCCAAAGCCATTGCATAAAACTCAATCACAAGAAATTCATTATAGGATGTTTTGGGAAGTCTGCCACCCTAGATAACTACATAATCAATAAAACACCCTTAAAGGTTGATTTACTAGTCAGGGATCTAGGAACTCATGTAGACAGTAACCTAGCCTTCGACCAACAGGTGTCTGAGGTGGTAAGAAAATCCTATGTTGCTCAACTTATAAACAAGAGCATGGCATCTAGGTCCAGAGAGGTCATTGTGCCACTGTAGTTGGCCCTTATCAGACCCATCAAAGAATATAATGCACCCTGACCAGACACATGCAGTAACTGGAATGTCCACAAAGGTTCCCTACAAAAAAATACAAGGAGTAAATGCAATACTCTTCACTGATCGCCTTAAAGCCCTGTCTCTTTACTTGGTATCATATAGCCTTCTGAGAAGTGATCTTTGCCTGGCATAAAAGGCATCCCTTGACCCTGTTTTAATGAACCTTGTGTAAATCTGTAAAATAAACAGCATCAGAACAACTAGATTAAAAGACCTAAATTTTACGTGCATCATGAATAGGACATATTGAAGAGAAAGATATGTTTCTGAGAAAATTCACATTCTCTGGAACAGGCTCCTAATCCACGTGAAGCAGAGTTGCTCCCTTTTCTCTATTTAAGCTCAGCTTGGACCAGTGGATGGATAATTGGAAATTCACTCCTAGTTTGGCACTTGCGTCTCTGATGAACAGTTAGTCAGTAAATCACCCCTATATAAATCAAACTTGTAGGTCACATTTGGGTTGCACGGCTAAGCTTGCAAGGGCCGTAGTGGTCATTAGACTAGTATATACCTATGAACCTATGAAGAAAATAACAATTGTTTCAGACTTCATTTCTACTAAAAAATACATGCTAATGAAAAAAAATGATTCTAGCAACCTAATAAGCATCACAAAGTTTATTTGTCATTCATGAAACACATTTGTTACTAATTCTTTTTTATGAAAGATTTATTTATTTTTTAACTCAGAATCCAAAAACTGGCGCAGGACAAAAGTAGACGGCACAGTTCGAACTGAGGAGATCCGTTTATTATAAAACACACTGAATGCTCTAGACAAAGTATAACCTATGCCTATAACCTGCACCAGTTTTTGGATTCTGAGTTTCTCTTGTTGCTATTTATTTTTTAACACTATCAGCTGAAGAGGTGTTTAAAGCAAAGTGGTACAACTGCTGAGTGGGCATAGAGGCTGTGTGTTTATAAAATCAACTGACTCTCATGTTTGCTAAGTTTAAGCAGTCTGATAATTCAGGGCTGGTGTGCACTTGTGTGAATTAAGTTGGTAAAATAGTTTACTGTTGGTCAGAATAAGCTTACCAATGCAAATGTTTTTATATAGCAACTTTCTAGGCACAAAAGATATTAGTTTTGGATTCTTCATTATTTTTTGGATTTGTCTTTAATTCTTGAGCTAAGATGTTGAGAAGTATTATTTTAATCACAGTTATGTGATATTTTCAAAGCAAAGTGGTTATAATTGCTGCATGCCATTGTCTGTGGATTAAAAAAAGAAGTGTAGCATGTATGTGCATGCATGTAGTGTGTGTGTGTGTGTGTGTGTGTGTGTGTGTGTGTGTGTGTGTGTGTGTGTGTGTGTGAGAGATCCCACACATGAGTGCGTGCATGTATGGTGGGTAATTGCATGGTCATTGCCCAGGTGCACGGTGTGCATTTTTTTGTGAGTATGCAGGGGGTGCAGGGTTTAGGAACTAACCAGGGTCCAAGATACACTTAATTTGCCACTACCTGTAGCTATCACACAACCACACATTCATAGTCAGCCATAATAAGGGTTTCCAAACAAAGATCCATACAATAGAACAGTCTGAAATGTGGAAAAGCAACTAGATGAACATTCTTAAGGACAAGGGGAAGAAAAGACTGTGAAGGGGGGGTTGGGTAGTAAGGGCATTTTTGTGGGATAGGTGTCTTTTTTAGTTAGGGAGCAAGGAAGTGAATGAAAGTTGGGTCTGGAAAGTGGGAACTGGGATGGAAGTGGAGATAGACAAATGAAGAACACAGACAAAGAACAACACAGGTTGTGTTCATACAGAATGGTGGGGCACAAAGGACAGACAGGTAAACAACTGCTAATGGGGAGGATTGGACTTAAAACTTAGGAGGGAAGTGAAGGACAAGGAAAGGGAACATCATGAAGGGAGACAGTGGTAACAGCTCAATCCCTTCTGCAGCTGTCCTCCCCACTGGCCCCACAGCTATTGGCATGCTCAGCAGTGCCAGCCAAGCAGTGTGATTCCTGCAGTCACACAACAATGTTATCCAGGTGGCCAGTGCAGATGTACTGACACCAGCCTACCCCTTCCACCAATACTACCTCCTCTAACTTCTGCCAGGTAACACATTATGATCTACTGGTGATGTCAAAATAGCATGTGACAACATGTCCTCCCCTCCAGAGACAGATCACTTAGTGCTACACTGGAACACTTCATGTCACTCCTGTGGATGACCTACATCTGCATGTTGTGAGGTAGATCGAGTGTCAGCTGGAGACCCACAAGGACATAGAAGGAAATATTGACAGTGAGGTCACCACTGCCACAACACAGCAAATGCTATGGCTGACACTGCAGAAAATAATATTATATGGGGAGAGAAATAAAACAACAAACATTAACAGGCATAACAGAAGGATACTGCGAGAGATTAATAACAATGAAAGACATTATCAGGTCTGTTTAAAAGAATACGTGGAGATGTAAAATGTTGGTAGATATGCAATGAGGTAATAGTAGGATATTTCTGACCTGGCAGACTACAAAGTTAGGTGGAATTCTGGAAAGTGCAGAGGAGGACATGGATCTTAGGAAACAACCCTGTGTGAATGTAGGTGTATAATGCAAGTGGTACAATGCAGCACCATAGAAGGTGCTGTAGGAAACCCCTAATGATATGTGCAACAACCGAGGGACATGGCAGTGCATGATAAATATGGCTTAGTGTGCAGGGCAACAAGAGAACTATGCCACTGGAGACAGCAGTACCAGGAAAGCCAGTGACCATCACGTAGGCTTCAGTCAGAGGTCGGCTGTCAGGTGGTTTTATATATGTCAGCCAATAGTACAACACAGATTATGCAAAAAGTTATCATCTCTGCATATGCCTTGTATAACAGGCACTGTCATGAGGTTACAATGGGCTATGCATGCATTATGCTGGATAATATGGCCAGTGTATCCAGTATGAAGGGCAGGGCTTTGGCAGTGGACATGATAATGTAGGGGGCAAAAAAACACAGATGTGGAATAAGACATTCTACAGTTAGAATTTCATTAAAGGGATGTCAGCAATAATCTTGTCAGGATAACAAGCTGTTACAGGCATGTGATACATTTATAGTGCTAGTACGTCAAACAGTTGGGTGATAGGATGAAACAGGACAGTGGCTTGCTTGTATGGTGCAGGTATGGAGAGAAGTGTATGGTCCTGCTGGGAGTAGGTGCCATTATGAAACACAACACATAATATTACTCATATCTGTTTTTGTAATCGCTGTAAGCTGCTACAGTATCACAGGTATGTACTTAGCTCTGCATCTGAAGAGATGGACTGTATGCCTGTATTTGGAGAATCTCTATTCAGATAGAGTGTTTGTTTAGCTTTCTTGCTGTACTCTCTCTGAATATTGCTGAACTATGTCTGCGTTTTATTTTTCCCATCTACCTGGCCAATTGTTATTGCATTCTTAAACTTGGTGGCTTTTGATTTGCCCACCCCTACTGTAAATCTGATTTTGAACAGTCCTCACAGTCCCATCTCATCTACACATTCTACTGAGTAAGGAGATATCAGTTGGGAAGGCCCACCCTCTTAGTTTATTAATTGAATTTTCTTCTGTCCGCCCCCACTTATCTTAAAAAATTGCACTTTATTCAGCTGCCTTTACTGTATTTGTGTTTCTTTCTACTTTATTACTTTATTTGGCTTTTGCTGCTTGTTCTTAAAGACTGCAATTGCATTTATTCTGCTGAATTTATTACTGCTTGTTGGTTGCCTGATTAAATTGTAACTGTTATTCTAAGCCTCTTAGTTTTTTAAGCACTTGGGCTTCAGGCCAGTTGGTTTACATTAAGATGCTTTGTAGCCTACACTCTTGTGGAAGGAGAAGGTAGCCTCTGCCATTCTGAGCTGGGAATTGCTGGTTGAAGGCTTATTGTGCTTATTTTACTAACTGTATTTGTTCTGGTTTAAGCACTTGGGTGCAAACCAGTTATTTTACATTAGGAAGATTTGTGGCCTAGACACTTGTGGCAGGAGCGGATAGCCTACACCCTTGTAAGCTGGGAATTGTTGGTTGAAGGATTATTGTGTCTCTCATTCTAAATATGTCTTAGCTCTGGTTTAAGCATTTGGGATCCAAACCAGTTGGAATCATTTCTCTCACATAACAACAAACCAGATATTAAACAGGTTGCCAGCGCACACACTTCACCTCTTGCACATAACAAGCTCACAGCACATAAACCCACATACACTGAGGTACTTACAAGAAGCCTCCCTAAAGATCAGAGACCTCTCAAGTTCAAACCTACTGCACACACTGCAGATCCAATAGAATCCATTACACATAATAATACATACAACAGTGCCTTAGCCATTAAGCCCCCTAGGCAAAACACCCCAAAACCAAATGTTCTGGTCATAAGTGACTCCATGGTGAGACACACAGATGCTCCCTCATCAGGTTGTACAAGGAGAAAGTCAAAGTCCGCTACCTGTCAGGTACCTGGATCCATCAGATCACATATGCACTCAGGTGTCTCAACAACAAGTACCATTATGACTCTGTCACAGTCCATGTTGGAGTGAATGACTTGAGATGCACTTCATTGGACTATCTGAGGAGAGACATGACTGGGTTCTCAGATTATGTGCCCCTCCCAGGCAGTTATGTCCCTAGCCCTAAGCAGCATGCTACCTTCTCCCAGGATGATGCCTCAATATAAACTAAAAATGATTGACTTCAACAATTGGCTTAGCTTCTGGTGTCACTCCAGGGAGATCCAATATCTGTCAGCCTGTGAAGATATGACTGACAGACCACACTGCTTTGCCAGAGATTGTCTTCACCTGTCTCCTGTTTGCTTTCAGTTACTGGCAAATGTACTTACCTCCTCCCAAAGTGACTTTTTAGGCAGTGTCATAACAACAAAATTCCGAACACAAAAACATCCACTAGAGACAAACTCAAGGTTTTGCTGCTTAATGCTAGGAGTGCAAATCAGAAACTGAACTCACTGGGGGCACTCCTTAACATGGAAGATGCCGATGTCTGTGCATGTCACAGAAACATGTTTCAAAGCTGCAGGGAGCACCTCAACCGTGCAAGGCTTCAATGCCTTCCACACATTCATATCTCAAAAATGCGAGTGAAAGAGCCAAATGTGGAGGTGTATCCATCTTCATTAAAGATAAATGCACCTCAAGACTGGGTAAACAGCATCACTCCCTAAAGCTACTCCAAGTCCAACTAACTGTAGATAAAACCCCCTTCCATATCATTGTTAGCTCTAGATCCCCCACCATGAACCACAAGAACCACTATGCCTACCTGGACCTGCTTGTTTCATTCACTATACAGCCAGACACCTTGGTCATGAGTGATTTCAACTTTCTTTCCATCAACTGAGAGTCATATATGAGCACAGACACACTCACCTTAAAGTTGCTGGACTTTCTTAATACAAATGCTCTGGAACAGATAGTCTGCACCCTCACACAGGGCTTGACTGTCCTAAACATTGTATTCACCAACATAGGGGGGGGGTGCTGCACTAGCCCTGTGTGTTGCCTTCTCTGGTAAGGTCTGATAATAAATCAGTCTCATTCAAAGTAATGATCATACCTGACTTCTCCAAGAGCAAAAAGGATGAAAAATTTCTCCAAAGCAAACTATAGCCTCCTAGACAATGGCACAAATAGTGTCAAACACCCTGCTACCACTGTCAACAATGATTCCTATACAGAGATTTAGACAAATGTCCTGTATAAACACCTATACAAATATATATCCTCAGCTGTACTTGAATGGGTCAAAACAAGGTCCTCAAAAAAAAAAAAAAAAACAGAAAAAAAAAAAAACAGCCATCCTGGTGGACATCAAGCATAAGTAGTTCATATAACAAGAAGAAGAAACCAAATGTCTACGAACAAGAAGAAACTGAATCATCAGAGGAAGGAGACCCTCCACAGCTTGAACAAGCAAATTAGATATCTTGTAAATTCCTCTAAAGCCAATTACATAGCTAAACTAACTTTTCTAGATAAGGATAATCACAAAGCATTCTTTAGCTACATCAGAAATGTACAATGGAAGACCCAGCATTGTGCTGAACTAGTAGTGGATGGTACCACTCATACTGACCTTAAAGGAGTACAACAGGTTTCTCTAATGTATTCCTCAACTTCACGGCCCTTTTCCTCCCTATTTACATTGTCCTCTGTAAAGCAACAACAATAAAGCATTTACAATTTTTATAATTTCCCTTACTTCTGTAACAGAAGCTTACCTTCTCATACTGTGATGGTTTCACTTACAAAATGATTCTCTCATGTTTGAATAAAGCTTGCTGGAGTCACCCAATTGCTGACATCATCGAGGCCAGGCAGTGCAGGTACTTTTTTTTTTTTTTTTTTTTAATCAGTTCCCTCCCCCAAAGTAACATCAGCACAGCCGTCATCTGATTCTAACTAAAATAATAAGACCCACCCATTCTGTGATGTCATGGCTCCCTTGTCCTTCCCCCAGCCTGAGTGCTGTTCATTTTATTCAGTAGTAGTGTAGTAAAACTGATGTTTGGAAACACAGAAATTTGGTATGCATACTTGTACATTCTGCACGGCAAATGATGCTTAGGTGGTGTATCGCTTGCATACTTCTCTGTTGTATTTGCACCAGATACTGCTAGTGTGCAGTGCGGGAATAGAAAGATTAAAACATTTCCCTGACATCAGAGGTGGCAGTGCAACATATTCATAGTGGCTTAACATGAGAGTAGCTCTAAGCAAGCACCATGTGAAACCTGAACAAGCACATAGAATTATTCAGTGCAGCTTCCACACCTTAAGTCTGAAAATGAATTCACATACTCACATGAACAGGAGTAGCTGCATATTGATGGCTAAAGGTGTATGGGCATATCGGGTGGTTACTACACTGCAAAACTGGTATGTAATGGTGGAGATATTTGGAAGGCATGAGCAAACACACCAGTATATTAAAGCCATAGCACCAATTGAACTGGAGGCTGGCAAATAGATTTAGTAAGGGATTTTGTCCATGCACAAATATTTCAACAGTGATTCTTTGCAGTGGCATCCATTATCTGATTCAAGGTAAGTTAACCTTGATGTCCTTTATTTAAAAAACGAAATCAATAAAAAATTTACTTTGTTATAAGTGACTTCTGGACACAAGAAAAAGGAAGGGGAAAATATAGCAATGTGGTTTGTATGTACAAAGACAAATCCAGGGACACTGCAAAAGGTTTTTTTTGCAAACCAACCAGTGGAGTAAAAACATATGAAGGCAAACACTGCATACCAACACACTTTGCACATGTAAATCTCAATTTTAACAAGGTGGAAGCATGAAGTGATACCTTAACACTTAAATTAATAAAGATCTAAACTGGTTAATAGTATAAATGTTTTATTCTTTTGCTCCTTGGTGCAAGACCTTACTGGATGTGATTGCAGTCAAGTAAGGCCATGGTTATAGTGCAGCAAAAAATGTCCCCTCTAACAAAGGAAATGCTAGAGCAAAGATTAAATTACATGAGTCAAGCACCCTGCTGAGATCTGCCAATCAAATGAATTACCAGGTCAAATTACCCTCAGGACTTTGACAGCTAGGGAAGCTAAGTGTTATGGGGGAGGGGGGGAGTAAATGGACTGGAATTCATTCTCTCACAAATTAGTGCCATTTAAACTAAATTAGAAAAAAAGGCAGCAGTAAACAGCACTTTGAGTGTGTTCTGTGGCATTTGCACTGTTTCTGATTTAAGTAGTCATCCAACAGCAGGGAATGTTACTTACACTGTTCTATTTTACTCAGTACTTTTTATGCATGCAACATCTATGAAATGACAGGAACTTTAGGCAAATGGAGGCCTGCATGATGTAACATTTTTGAGCCAAACAATGATTTCTGGGATACTGGATGGCAACCTGATTTATCCAAACCACGTCAATATGCCAGCCTCCAGGTGGTCAGAGTCTGGAATTACATATAAAAATATTTAAAATCCTGTAAATAATCCCAGAGTGCTGTTAAAGTGTAGGAAACATCATGCCATGATGTTTTAGACATGTTTTTTGAGTCTGCGGGTGCGGTACTCCTTTAAGGACATCACCAACCTGCTAGCAGACAGATTTGGTGCAATCTTCACTGCCCTGTATCCACCAGACATAACCCAAAGTATACCTGTCACCAGTCCTTTACCTAGTATCCACAAATAGCAGGTTGTAACTGCACTCTCCATGGCTAAATACACAGCTTCTTTGGGACCAGATAACATCACAGGCTGCCTACTAAATTGTCTAAAATAGGACCTAGTGGAACCACTTGGCAATCTCTTCAACCACAGTCAAAGTACTGGCTTTGTCCCAGCAGAGTAGAAAACAGTAACAGTAATTCCCTTGCACAAAGGGAGTCCATCAACCAACCCTGGAAACTGTAGACCCATAAGCCTAATCAGCCTTACCTGCAAGGCCATGGTGAGAGTCATCATGGACCTTATCAACAAAGACATAGGTGACCTTCAAACTCTTGACCAAGCCCAATTTGACTTTGTTAAGGTTAGATCATGCTTATTAAACATAGTAGACTTCTTCGAGAATTTCACCAAAGCCCTGGATGAAGGAAAAACAGTACCTATAGCCTATCTTGAGTTAGCCAAGCCTTTTTACACAATCTCCCACTCAAGCATAATTGAAAAACTCACCCACCTGGGAATTAACACATACTAAATGGGTAGCCAACTGACTCACCGACAGAAAGCATACAGTCAAAGTTGGGATTCCACCTCTACCAGTGGACAAGTTACCAGTGGTGTACCACAAGGATCTTTGCTGAGCCCCCCACTGTTTGGAATCTATTTATCAGAAGTCCAGGCAAAAACAGATGGCCTGTGGCTTACCACATTCACCAATGACTGTGAACTGGGTGCAATAATTGAGTCCCCCAATGATGCTGACATACTACAAAAAGGGCTTACATAGAAAAATGATTGGTTCCAAAGCCACAAACTTAAACTAAACACAAAGATGTGTTAACATCCCTTTCAGCAAAGGGAACGTCCCTGAAAATTACAAGTTGCAACCCTGAGGTGAAAGATTTAGGAACAAAACTTGATGGCAATCTTAACTGCAATCACCATGTGTCCACAGTGATAAGGAAGGCCTTCCATGTTGCATATCTCTTAAGTAAGGGCATTGCATCCAAAGCTAAGAATGTTATAACTCCCCTGTACTCATCCTTCATCCCTCATCAGACCACTATTAGAGTACAACACTCCTTTCTGAATGCACTTCACCAAATACCTGCAGCAGATGGAGAGACCTCAGATGTTTCTCACCAAGAAAATTCAGGGGGGGTCTTCAACACATGACCTACATGGACAGACCAAAGGC
>NC_056739.1:526919401-526951901 GCF_019279795.1 Protopterus annectens | reverse complement strand
CCATGATTATGTTTATGGTAGACCTATCCAGATTGAAACTGACCACTAACCTCTAGTCACTATCTTGAGAAAGCCTATGCATTCAGCTCTAGGAAGACTGCAATGCAGTGAATCTTAAGCTCAGCCCAGACAAATGCAAATTCAAGCTATGAGAAGTTACTTATGTTGGTTATTTATTTACTAGTACAGGCCAACAACCATATCCTTCAAAGCAAACAGTCATTTTTGAGATGACAGCTCCAAACAATGTTCAAGCCCTGCAATGTTTTTTTGCCATGGTTAACTACATAGGCAAGTTTATTCCAGACTTGAGTCAACTTTCAGCACCACTTAGAGAGTTGACACGTAAATATGCAGCATGGTCTTGGTTAGAGCAGCACCAATGAGGATTTGATATCCTGAAAGAGAGAATTTCTAGTCTACTAACTCTCAGATATTATGATGTTCACAAACCAGTAACACTTTCCTGTGATGCTTTGAAATTTGGTCTTGGTGCAATCATTGTACAAGAGGGTCAATCTGTTGCCTATGCATCAAGAACTCTTGCCCAAATTGAAATGCGGCATGCCTGGATTGTGAAAGAGCTTTTGCCAATTGTGTTTCATGTACAAAGTTCCATGATTATGTTTATGGTAGACCTATCCAGATCAAAACAGACCACTAACCTCTAGTCACTATCTTGAGAAAGCCTATGCATTCAGCTCTTGCAAGACTGCAACTCATGATGTTGAGATTGCAAAAGTATAATTTCACTCTTGTCTACAAGAAAGGCAAACTTCTTTATCTTGCTGATACATTGTCCAGAACACCCAGAAACACCATGAATAGCATGAGAATGAAAACCTTGATTTTGAAGTCATGGAAGTGAGATTTTTTTTCCATGGGTCTTGATAAGTGGGGAGATCATACAGCCACAGATCCAGTTTTACAAAAGCTCAACCACTTTATCAATCAAGGATGGTCATCAAAGCAATCCAGTTTACCTCAAGAAATGCAACCTTATTTTCCATACAGAGATGAGATTTTTTTCTGAGAATGGTATCATTATAAAAGATCAAAAGTAATTGCCCCAAAGTACTTGCAACAGGAATACATTACTATCTTGCATTGTGGTCACACAGGAACTGACTCTACCAAAAGAAGGGAGAGAGAATTAGTATTTTGGCCTTCTCTATGTCACAAGACATTAAGATAGCACTTTTATCTTGTTCTGTGTGTAATAGTACTAAGCCACATCAACAGAAGGAACCACTCCAGCTAAACCAGATTCCTGAACTACCTTGGTTGGCAGTAGCCACTGACATCTTTGAGTGGAATGGTAAAAATTATTTTGTGTTCGCAAATTCTTACTCCACTTGATTTGAAACTGTCCTTCTTCCTAACCTAGCATCCAGTATTGTCATTACGAAGATGAAGCATCATTTTGCAGTACATGGTAGTCCACACAAAGTTGTTTCTGAAAATGGCATGCAGTTTACAAGCCAACAGTTCAAAAGATTTGCTGAAGAATGGGACATTATTCATGTCACAAGTAGCCCTGAGTAGCTGCAGTCAAATGGTTTGGCAAAACCTGCAATTCAAAGTGCAAAACTGTTACTAGATAAGTCAAAATAAGATGATTATGATGATTTCCTGACTCTCTTGAATCTTAGAAACATTCCTAGTGAAAAACATCTTGGTTTATCTGCCCAGAGACTTCTGTTGAGACAAATCAGAACCACATTACCAATCAGAAGTCAATTGTTGGTTCCATGTGTCAAGAAGAACAGGTCAGTGAAAACCAATCTGTTGAAGAAGTGTTTAACCCAGAAGTCCTACTACACTAAAACCAGCAAACCACTCAATCCATTACAAGAAGAAGTGGTGAGGATTCATACGGTCAAAGGTTATGATCAGATTGGTGTGGTGAAAAGTATTTGCCCAGAGCTGAGACTGTACATTGGGGAATCACAAGGACTAGACATTAGGCAGAATTGGAAAAATTTGAGACTGGTGTCTGAGGCTATACCACAGCATATACCCTGTGAGAAACACTCCTTATCTCAGAGTGAGTGGTCCTGTGTTCCAATTTCTGAGGACATTCCAGAGAATAATCCTGTTCCTGTGATGAATCCAGAAGTTCCTGAAATGAGTTGTTCACCAAAGACTGTCTCTGTTGTTAAATTTAGTCTGGATTGTTATGTTACAAGATTTGGTCATATCTCTAAACCATGTAACAGATACATGGCAACTTGGACATGAACATTGTGTTTTGTTTTTAATGTCTATAGTAATGCATATCTAACTCAAATATTGTTTTTTAAAGGATAGTCTTTTTTAAGAGGGAGGATGTAGATCAATGTGTGTGTGTGTATGTACCTTTAAGAAGCTATCCAAGGGCTTGCACAAGTGTATAAATACTGAGCATGTGCAAGTCTGCCATTTGGTAGGAAGCTGTTGAGATGTATGTATGTAAGGTCTGTCTGTTAACCAGTTTATTTATATTTTTTGATGCTGCTATCCATCCTGATGTGTATTTATGTATTAAATCATTTATATGAAATACCCCACCCTCTTGTCATCTATGTTAGAGAGGGACAAGCAACACCTGGTTCACTATAGGAAGCTCCACTTACTATTAGTTCAGCCCACTGTTGGATGTTCCCTTTAAACGTATGTACATAACTGAAAAATGCCTTATGGTTATTCTTTGCCTGGGAAGCAATGTTTGCCTTGAAGTCGACTTTGATGGACTTGATTCATCCCGAGTTGCTTGTTGAGACTGAAGATGGAGTTTCTTTGTCTTTGGGGCATAGCCTTCCTATTTTTGCACAGGATTTTCTTTCTTTTGTTGTACAATCTATGTATAATGTGGGTCAACCAAGGGGGGTTGTTTTTGATGTTTGTCCTAAGTTTATTTAGGTTTGGTATTGCTGTTTCTATGCAGTTATATGCATACTTGTTCAGGGTTTCTGGAAACACTGCATTGTAGGCCACTGTGTTCTCTGAGTTTGAGGGAGTTAAGAATTTATCTATGCCTTCACTTTATAGGAGGGAGTTAACCCTGGAAACATTCTTAAAGGTTCTGCTGTTGCTGGGAGTTGATCCTTTATACTTATTTCAAGGGTTAGCCCATTGTGATCTTATCTGACCAGTGGGGGCATTACACAAGGGGGAGTACAGTGTTCCTCATATTTGTGAGTACCAGATCAAAGATATTTGCACTCTACTAAGTGTGCAGATTTGCTGTTCCAGGGTGTTTGTATTGACAAAATCCAGGAATCTTTGAACCTGCATGCTAGTGGTTGTGTATTTATTCAAGTTCATGGTGGGTTAGTTGAAATCACCCATGAATATCATACTGGACTGAATTTAAATTGACTCCAGTATTATCCTGGATCATAGATGGTGACCTGTAGCTAGCAAGGATATGGTACTAGATTTTACATAAAGTTTCCTAGACATGGAGTAGCTCAAGCATGTTATATTGTTTGACCACTATTGAGGTGCGCTTACTTTTTATGTAGATTGATACACTTTCACTCTTGCCCCTTCTTGTGCAGTAGCTGGTCTAAATTTGTGGAAGACATTACAACCTTAAACTGCTGAGGTGCCTTCCACAGCTTTAAACCATGTCTCAGTAACTGCGCTGATGTCAACACTCTCCAGGATTCGTGCAACAGAAATAGAGTGAGTGGGTGAAGATCCAGATTCAATAGAGAGCTAGTTAACAATGCAATAAAATGAGGGCCCAGTCAGAACACACAGGCCCAGCACAGAAACCAAAAAGCACTGCAGAATATAAGAAGGCATTAAATTAAAAGCTTTAAATTCAGATAAAGAACAAGCACAACATACAAAACTAATTTTAAAGGTAAGGTAAGTGCAATATGGTAAATGTAGTTTAAATGTACTTTCATGGATGTAAAGTGTAGTCCAAATGCTTTATTTTCAAGCTTCCTGCAATCCCAAGACTAACATTGCTGACTGCTTGTGTAATGTAAAATCTAGTTGGGGTGGGTGGGTTGAGTTAATTACCATACCTACATACAACCAAATGTGGTTTTGTTTTACATTTGAAAGGTAGTATAACACAAAATTAGACTAGCAATGCTGATAATCCACTAATCCACAGAAGAACTCAGAGAAATAGCAATGGATATTGTAAAACAGAAATGCATTTATATATGTAGCTTCAGATTTAAAAGAATTAGTAAAAATGAAATAAAATGAGGACCCCCGTCAGAACACCAAGGTCCAGCACAGAATCCAAAAAGCACTGCAGAATGTAAAAATGCCTTAAATTAATAGTTTCAACTTTAGGTAAAGAACAAACACAACACCCAGAACGTATTTGCAAGGTAAGATAAGTGCAATAGTGTAAATGCAGTTTAAATGTATCTTTGTATCAGAGGATTGACTTTTCAGAAAGTAAAACTTTAGATGGTCGAGACCATATGATCAACTTTCCAAATAGTCAAAAGGTACAAAAAAAATCAAAAATCTGTATTTTTACGGGAGGTGAGGGCAACCCCCTTGCAAATATACTACTAATTCAGACAATCAAAATTAACAATGCAGCCTGTGACTCCATCTTTGCAAATTCTGCAGGCAGAGTCTGGAACTTACTTCTAGCTGATATTACTTTGCTCTCCTCCCTAGGTCAACTTAAAACCAAACTCAAACAATATCTGGCACTAAACTGGCTTTGCCACTGCAACAAGCCTGGCTAACTCTCATCATGAATGTGAATAATCTATTAAAAAATCTACTGCTAATTTTCCCCTGACTGTAATCAGGGATATCTCTAACCTGTGAATGTGTCTATTCATGTTTGCCTTGCATTCTTTTGTAAATACTAATCTGTAATATGCCGTCATTGTTTTTTTATTGTATCTGTTTATCTTGGAGCTTTTATGCCCAGGCCTCCAGTGAAAATGGACATGTATCCAGTCGGACTATCCCAGTCAACAAATGTAAAATAAAAATAGAATAAATAAAATATAAATATATGTATATCTATATCTATATATATATATATATATATATATTTCTATCTATCTATCTATATATATATATATATATATATATATATATATATATATATATATGTAGATATACATATATATGGGTCCCCTACACATGTTCGATAAACCAGAATGTCGAAGACCATATGGCCAAGATAGACATTCGAAATATCAACCATGCGGAACTGGCATCTCCGTACAGTGTGGAATGGAAAGATTTCCATCTTCCGCACTGTAGTGCAATCTTGGAATTGGTATATTTAAGTTACGGGGGTATAGGGGGTGGAGCCCCTCCACAGAGGATGCAGGGGGGCAGAGCCCCCTGCTAGCAGTGTGAAGGTAAGTTGTTGTGGTTTTTTTTTTTTTTATTTCATGGTCAACATTTCAAATGTTGATTATATGGTCTGGCCATATGGTCTACGACATTCTGAAATGTCGACCATGTATAGTAAACCCTTATACACACACACACACACACACACACACACACACACATATATATATATATATATATATATATATATATATATATATTTATATGGGAACACTATGAAAGCCCAAAACCGCAGAATACCAGCGCCCACAATACCAACACCCAGAAGTATGAAATGTCAGAATCCTTACTGGGAATAATGGCGATTACCTTATAGTGCGTAAAGGTAAGTTTGCCATTCTCCCAAGTGTAGTGCGATCTCGGAGTAGGTATATTTAAGTTATGTGGGGTGTGGGGAGGTGCAGGGGGGCTTGTCCCTCTGCATACCTGTTGTTATTGCTGGTTTGGGGTTTTTATTTTGATGTTTTGTTGATTTCGGTATTTTGTAGTTTCGTTCTTCTGGGCATCGGTATTTTCAGTGCCAGGATTGTGCAGTTTCGGGATTTAGTAGTGAATCCATATATTTATATTTATATACATATATACAAACTCTGAGATTGCACTACAGTGGGGAAAAGGGAAAATTCCCTTATCTCCACTGTTGTGGGTTCTCAGTACAAACACTTTGACTTTTCGGAAAGTCGATCATATGGTTTCAACCACATGGAGTTCGAATTTCCAAAAAAAGGCAATCTGCTGATATAAATCTATAGCTATGTATGTATCCATATATATGCTGGAAGGGAAAAATTCAGAAATCCCATTGTACCATGATCTGGGGCAACTAGCTAGGGTTACACTTTGATACTGTACACAGTTGATAATTTTGGCTTAATAATTAAAGTGTCAGTGATGTCGGCGAATGACAACTTGAAGTAAGTGTGTGTGTGTGTGTGTGTGTGTGTGTGTGTGTGTGTATATATATATATATTTATATATATATATATATATATATATATATATATATATATATATATATATATATATATATATATATATATATATATATATATATGTGATATGTATATAAAATATACGTACATATATATATATATATATATATATATATATTTTTTTTTTTTTTTCATAAAAGATCAGTAGAAAGGTAAACTCAGTAAGTCATTGGTCTCTTTCCACTTTTCTTATGCCTGGAGGCAGCACATGTATCCACTGCAATGTCAATCTAGAATTAAGAAAAATTAAGAAAAAAACACTCTATGAAGGTAAGCGACCCTTCAGCCTCTGTTTAGATTACAAAATAAGAACACAATTTGAGGTTGGTTGTGAAGAATTGACTCTCTATGAAAATTTGCAGAAGAAATTTGTTTTGTTAAGACATTTAAATCTGCTAACCAAAGGCATATCCATAAACTCATGTACACACATGCACACTGTACTAAATGCTGCATGTTTCTTACCAGTGATAATTATGTTGATATGGCAGTGAGCACAGAGAGTTATTCTAGCAGTTGGTGTGACAGTTAAGTCAATGAGCTGTAGTGCCTGTTGGACAGGGTTTGATTCTCTTGCCCTTTGTTTGTCTCCTGTGTGATCTTGAGCAGAGGGATCATGTTGGCATAACGATTATGGTCTTCACCCCTCCCATGCACAAAGTATTGCCTGTATAGAGTTTGTATGCTCTCCCAACTCAGGTAGACTCCCTCGAAGTAAGGAAAGAGCAGTGGGATAGAATCAGTGATTGAAAAGTCATCCCCAGTGAAACAGTCAGCGCACAGAATAAACCACTGGTTGCCATAATCATCTGTAAGCAGAGGTCAGAAAAGGTTCTAAAGGGGCGTGGCCAAGGATGAACACAGGATAGCAGCAGATTTCTTCAGCTCCACCAATTTCATTACATTGACAGGAATTAATTACTTAAAAAATTAATTCTTGAAGTAATTTTCTTTCTAAATATGTTTGTTTTATATAGTTCTTGAACTATATCTAAAAAAGAAAGGAAATCTTAATAATATTCCTGTCAGAAATTACTTTGGAAATTTTCCTGCCAGTTTATCAGTCTGAAATGAGTTCCAGTAAGACAAATTCTCAAGACTCCAGCATCAAGAAAGAAATTCAGTCTCTGATAATTATAGTCCAGCAACTTACTGCTAAGATGGATAAAATGGATACTAAAATAGACACTTTCATAGAAAAACTACAAAACAAATAGACTTGTTACATATGGACCTGCAACAACAGAAGATCCAGATGACAGGCATAGAAGAAGCTGTGAATGACATGGAAAATAGAATACAAGAAGAGGAAATCAACATTGAGTTTCTGCTGAAACAAAATACACATTTACAAACAAAGCTGGATGACCTGGAAAATAGATCTAGGTGCAATAACATTAGGATTTTTGGACTGCCAGAAAATATTGAAGGTAACAATATTACTTCTTTTTTAACAACATGGCTCCCTAAAACTTTAGATTTACCAGAAGCATTCTCTTTTGGTATCGAAGAGCACATAGATCTATAGCTAATACTAACTCTAACAAAAACTATCCTAGATCAGTTATAGTTAGATTTCTATCATCTTTTGATAAAGAGATGGTTCTTAAATCTGCTTGGGCTAAAGCTCCTGTTAAGATTAATGAAACAACTGTGCGTTTTGACAATGACTATTCTTCCATGGTATTAGCTAAAAGAAAAGTTTTTCTGCCACTAATAAGGGAGCTTAAAAAGCACAGTTTAAAACATACCTTCTGTTTCCTGCCAAGCTTAAAATCTTCTTTCCTGATGGTCCTAAAATTTTCGATGACTTAGACTCTGCTTTACTGTTTATCAAAAAAAATAAGATTTTGGAAAAAATAGAAGAAATGGAATGGGCTAGTCCTTCGTTAAAGAGACTGGCAACTGAAACTTCGTGGAAGACTTCAGAGAAGAAGAAGAGACTAAAAAACAAATGATTTGTACTATGTTTTTTTTTTTCTCTCATCATTTTATTTTATTATTAATCTTTTTAAATATAGTTCCTGCATTTCCAAGAAGCAACAAATATTTTGAAAAAGACTTAATCAAAGTTATTCTCTGTGTGCAAAGAAATGTTTTGTTTCATAACTAGTCAAAATATCTGGAGATTTAATGGCAAGCTGTGATTTAACTTGTTTCTCTTTCTGAAGAGGAAAAATAAGGTCAGTAATTTGATACATTTTTTTCCCTTTAAAAGTTTATATGTTCTTCAAATGCTATTCCTAATTATACTTTCTTGATTACACTGCTTATGCTTGTTTGTAAATAATCTGTCATGCTTTAACCAATAATAATTAGAACTAAATAATAGTAAATAATATGTTTTATTTTTAACTCTATTAATATAAACAGTAAGTAACATTCTATTGTATATACTTCTTATAGCTTTCTCTTGCATTTTTTTTTATTTCTGCCTTACACCCTTTTACTTTCTACTCTCTTTTCTTTTCTTTATTAATATATAGAAATGCTTTTGATCATATAGACACAGTAAATAATAAGATTTGCATAGGAGTTGAGTTGGGACAAAAATGTTGAGTTTTGTTACTTATTAATAATTTTGGGCTTGATTTCACTTACATAGAGTCTGTAATAACCCGTAGAATGCATTGTGAAGGTGTTGTCATGTTTAGATGCATTTACACTGCTAAATGAATGTTTGTCACTAGTTGTTAATAAGTTTCCCGCCAAAATGTTAAGAGAGACAATCTGGGATGTGGGCTGTCTCATGCACAGTGTCCATGAGCTACTTCAAAAGCTTCAACTCTCAGAATTTTCACAGAGAAGCTGAAAGCAGCTGGTCTCACCTTTGACCTAGATATCACACTGACACATCACAGATACAGGAATGACACTACCTAATTATACTTTCTTGATTACACTGCTTATGCTTGTTTGTAAATAATCTGTCATGCTTTAACTAATAATAATTAGAACTAAATAATAGTAAATAATATGTTTTATTTTTAACTCTATTAATATAAACAGTAAGTAATATTCTATTGTATATACTTCTTATAGCTTTCTCTTACATTTTTTTTATTTCTGCCTTACACCCTTTTACTTTCTACTCTCTTTTTCTTTTCTTTATTAATATATAGAAATACTTTTGATCATATAGACACAGTAAATAATAAGATTCGCATAGGAGTTGAGTTGGGACAAAAATGTTGAGTTTTGTTACTTATTAATAATTTTGGGCTTGATTTCATTTACATAGAGTCTGTAATAACCTGTAGAATGCATTGTGAAGGTTTTGTCATGTTTAGATGCATTTACACTGCTAAATGAATGTTTGTCACTAGTTTTTAATAAGTTTCCCGCCAAAATGTTAAGAGAGACAATCCGGGATGTGGGCTGTCTCATGCACAGTGTCCATGAGCTACTTCAAAAGCTTCAACTCTCAGAATTCTCACAGAGAAGCTGAAAGCAGCTGGTCTCACCTTTGACCTAGATATCACACTGACACATCACAGATACAGGAATAGCAGATTAATAATATGTGTTAAAAACCTATGTCCCAAACATATACATTACTATAACTCATTTAATTCATCTGATTGACAAGCATAAATAATCTTATAACTCTATACTGGAAGAAATTGTCATGTGATATATTTTAAAGCAGTAGTATAGCATGTTTGTAAAATCTGTTTACTAAAATGTGTTTGCTGTGCATTATTTTGTATAAAGCAGACAGATTTATTGAAGGGACAGCAATGTAAGATGGTGCTCAGTAAAGATGCAACTCAGTGAGATCAGATATATATATATATATGTATGTGTGTGTGTGTGTGTGTGTATGTGTGTGTGTGTGTGTGTATGTGTGTGTGTGTGTTTGTGTGTATGTGTGTGTGTGTGTGTGTGTGTGTGTGTGTGTGTGTGTGTGTGTGTGTGTGTGTGTGTGTGTGTGTGTGTGTGTGTGTGTGTGTGTATGCATGTATATATATATATATATATATATATATATATATATATATATATATATATGTATATGTATGTGTGTATGTGTGTATATATATATATATATATATATATATATATATATATATATATATGTGTGTGTGTGTGTGTGTGTGTGTGTGTGTGTGTGTGTGTGTATGTAGATATGTATATAAATGTTTCTGAGAATCTGCTTAACTATGAAGTATGATTTATAACAATTTCTATGAATACAATATTTTATTCTATTGGCAATAATGAGTTTGAGTAAATGCTCATATACAAGCAATTCAAGGTTTTTTTTGGAAGCTGTTAACTGTATTTACATGACAGAAAATAGATGCATCCTAATATATGTAATGTCTGAATCATATTAGCCAAAGTTTTTGATTTAAATGAATGTTAGAACTTATTTTTCTCTCCTCTTGATTTCTAACATCAAGATTATTTGAATGCTATTTGCATACAAGTGTTTTATATTACATGGATGTATATAGTAGTATGAACAGTTTAAAAAAAAAAAGTTTATTTTAGTTTATATGATGCTGTTTTACCAAATGTGTAGTCTTGTCTTGCTAGATAATTGAATTGAAAACTGTTAACTTCAGTTAAATATAACTAGTATTAAATTGATAAGGTGGTAGCTGACGTACTGCTGCTTAGGATAGGTGGTTAACTTGAGTGGTAAATACTACTCTAAGTTGGAGTTTACAACTCCAGGCTGGATGCAACGTTTAATCCTTACATTATTTTCACTTGTTCATTGTTATTTGTATATAGTTTTGACATCCACAATATATTTTGTACATTCATTGTCACTACAAACAAAATTGAATCCTATACGAAATCCCATAAGAGATTCAATAAATACAGCTATATTTAAAGGTACACCTAAAGGAGGAGATGTAACATTACTTATCTTGTTATTTGTTATTTTGATCATAAGATTCTTAAGTTTTAAAAATGCCAAATGACATCTTTAAAAGGAATTTCTTTAAACATTAATGGATTGAATAATCCATGTAAAAGGGCAAGCCTAATAAGATACATTAATTTACATAAGGCCAAATTAGTCTTCCTACAAGAAACCCATCTCTTGAAAAAAGATATTGATAAACTAGCCACAAACAAATATACAGTATTGGTTAGTTCAGAGCACACTCAGAAAAAAGAGGAGTGGCTATTTTATGGAATAAAAGTATGCCCATTCCTAAAACCATTAAGTCTTATCAGGATGACAAAGGAATGTTTTGTATGGTTACAATACAAATTAATGGGAAGACTTACACTTTAATTAATGTATATTGGATACCTGGAATTGGTATTAATACAGTGAAACATCATCTTGATAAGATCATATCATTCTCTATAGGAGATATTATTTTAGCTGGTGACTTTAATTGTATACTACATGAAAGTGATACTACCACTATAGGAAAGAGAAGAATTACATCTAATGCAAAACATTTAAAGGATTTTGCTAATTCTTATCATTTGAATGATATTAATAATCAGATAGATTCAAAATCATTACCATACACCTTTTTTTCTAACAGATACAAAACTTATTCAAAAATAGATAGGGTCTTTATTTCTAACCAGATGGTAACAGATTTAATTAATTCCAAAATCATTTCATGTCCTATATCTGATCATAATTCAATTGTTCTTGAATTCATGATAAAAAATACTCATAATGTTCAGATCAAAAGGATACCAGCGTACTTAACTCAACTAAAAGACTATAAAGAATATATACTTTCAGAAGTAAAACATTTTTTAGACATAAATAACACTCCTGAAGTCTCCATTGTTTATGTTTGGGATGCCTTAAAATCATATCTATATGGACAAAGTATCAGATGGTATAATAATAAAAGGAAATCTTGGGATAAGGAATTGTTAGATATTCAAAGTAAATTAGACTCTTATAAACATAATAATAAAGCAAATATTATGGACAAGAAAGTTATTGAAGAAATAAACAAACTAAATGAGAAATACAAAGAAATTTTAACTCATAAAGTTAAAATAACTTTAGAGAAATACAAGTTTTTGTCTTATTCAATAAGCCCCAAATACTTACATAGACTTAAAAATAAAACAAAAAGGTTGAATAAACAAAACCATATCAAAGAAATCTTTTCTCTAAGGAAAAAGAAGAATGTTTCTAGTATACCAGAAATACTAGATGAATTTAGAAATCACTTTCACAAAATTAACCATAATAATATTAACATGGAACCTAAAGATAAAATAAAGGAGTTTATAACCACAAATATGAATAAAAAGCTTAATAAACAACAGATTAAACTATTGGACAAGAGTATTTCATATACAGAAGTTATTACACAAATAAATAAGCTTAAATCAAACAAAGCACCGGGTAATGATGGTATTATACCAGAGATATATAAAATCCTTTCTAAAAATACATATTCATTAATACATAAGGTTTTTATTTTGGCCCAAACTGAGTTAATAACCCCCCCCCATCTTGGCAATATACATTTATTTCGCCAATTTTAAAACCTAATAAAGATCCAACTAGATGTTCTTCATATTGGCCCATCTCATTACTTAATGTTGATTATAAAATGTTTATGAATATCTTTGCTGATAGATTGAAGACAATCATTCCGGCATTATATATATAGATCAGACAGGCTTCATTGTAAATAGAAATACTTTTGATAATATAAGAAGAACTTTAACATTAATAGATTTTGCAAATAGGAAAAGAAAGATTTAACACTTATTAGTCTTGATATAAGTTCAGCATTTGATTCAGTAAGTTGGGACTATCTGTTTACCTTAATGAAGTGCACAAACTTCTCGGATGCATTTGTAAATCTAATTGAACATTTATACAAAGGAACGTTGGCTTATATTAAGGTAGGAACATATGTTTCACAAAAATACCCATTCTTAAAGGTACAAAACAAGGATGTCCACTTTCTCCACTATTATTCACTTTAGTAATGGAGCCTTGGGCTAATTTGATCAGAAACAGTACTGACATAGAGGGTTTTGAAATAGATGAAAATACAACATCCAAAATTCAACTTTTGCAGATGATGTTCTAATTACATCAGCAGGATCTAATTCTTCTATACAGTCTCTATTTGATAACATGATGAATTTTAAAAGTATTTCTGGTTTAATATTCAATGAAGAAAAACTAAAATACTACCTATATATACACGAAAAATATTCTCATTAGTGATTTTACTAAATATGTACCCAATTCAGGTCAGATAACTTATTTAGGTATAATACTATCTAAAGATATTAAATCTATTATATATAATAATTATAATACCTGTTTTCTTAATATACAAAATCTTTTTAATACCTGGAATAATATGTTTTTACTATGGAGGAGAGACTTACAATTATTAAAATGATAATATTCCCCAAGATTTTATACTTAATACAATCAATAATACTTCCACCTACAAAAATAATTATCAAGAAACTGAACACACTAATGTTAAATTTCTTATGGGCACCTAATAGACCTAGGATTGCATTAAAGAAACATACTAATAGCTGGTCTCAAGGGGTATTTCTTTTCCAGACTTTAATTTATATACTATCTCTTCTATTGTAAAAGTTATTACTTTATTAATAGATCAGTCATATGTCACAAAATGGAAAGATTATTGGGAGCTAATTAGTATACACTTCATGAAAATCTCCTTAACACATAAAAATATGATTGTAAATAACTCCATGTTATGGTTACTAAAGGAATTTTGTACTTCACCTATTACACCTAAACATATGGTTTGTTACCCATTAAATATTATTATTAGTTATCGTAACTTTATATTCATGCACCCTAAGTATAAGGAATGGAATTTTATTGTATTTCCTATAATGTATACTCAGGGTATGCTTTTGTCATCTACTTCTGAAGGAACTCATTTAGCTATAGATAATGATCTAAAGTACTGGTATCAGTTGATATCTGATAATAAAGTTAAAAATCTAGATTTCTTAAAACAAGAATTTGATCTAAGAGAAACTTGCTGGTTAGAGGTTCAAACCTTTAGACAACATCTCATTAATAAAATAGATTTAATGTCTATAACTGTTAAAGAATCTATTCCAACACTGATTGATTACTTGATATTAAATTTACAACATAAAGTTTCTGATAAAGGTAAACTTTCATACATACATAAAGTTATCAGACAAGAAACTTTTTACAGTGTAGATTCATACTGGAATTATTTCACTTCTATTAATGGGGACCCACCAAATCAACAAGATAAACAATATATATTGGAATCTGCTTATAGAACTACGTCTTCCATTGTCTGGAGACTTTATACATGGAAATTTTTACATAGATCTTTTATACACCTTTGATGATGAATAAAATAAATAATAAAGATAATCTATGTAAGAGATGTAATGTAGAAATTAATGCTGACTGGGCTCATATGTTTTATGACTGTATAAAATTGAAAGAATACTGGAAATCAATTAATGAATTTTGCAGGCTCTTTTTACAGATAATTTAATTATTTCTAAATCTCTTATATTATTCAACACACCTGTACCTCAAAGTGTTAAAAGGTTAAGCTTCCCTTGTTATGGTCTATTCTAGCAGTGGCTAGGAAAATAATAACTAGAAATTGGATTTCAGATACACCTCCTTCATTCAATGAATTTAAAAATGTTATGAATATAGTGTGCCATATGGAAATAAACACAATTAGGACTAGAACAAACAGAAAAACATCTTATTTTATTGTATGGGATAATTTACAAAATTTGTTAAAAAAATTTTAATTTCAATAGCATGGTATTTTAGTTTAATTAATTGATCTGATTGTAGTGGATGTCTTTGTAAATACTTTAGTTGTTTTGTTGAATATTATAATAATACCTATTTTTAATTACTTGTATAAAATTGTTATGATATTTCTCTTATATGTTAAAACAATAAACCTGTTTTGAAAAAAAAAGAAAAGGTTCTAAAGTCAACAGAGACTAGGCTGAAGACCAGGAGTTAACTGGATGGAAAACACAACAGTTCAAGGAATTTCACAGGGCTCTAACACCTCAGGGAGAAGAGGAAACAGGTGACGTTAAGCAAATGGCATGTGTGAGGATTACAGAACAGATATGTGGATGAACCAGGTGTGGAAACAAGGTATTTAAGGAAAGTTGGTAGTGGAATGCAGAAGTCCAGGAAGTCATCAAAAGAAAGAAGGAGTGCAGGAAAAAGTCAGACATAGAAAAGACTTAACAGCTGTGAAGGAACACTGATTGGCTAACAAAGGGACTTAAAGAGGAGCTGCAATAGCAAAGAACAAGGCTGCAAACGTACTCTACCAGATTCTGGAAATTGCTCAGTAAATGGTACCAAGTAACTTTGTCAGGTAGGAAAGCAAAGACAGATGATAAAGAAGGTAGTCAGACACTCTTCATAAGGGTTGCCATCAACAACCTACTCACCAGTCCACAAGACAGAAAAGGCAGATAAAAGGAATGAAGAAAACCCTACAGAAACTGTACTGCTTCAGGCAGGGTTATTTTATGAATGAATTCCCTTTAAGAAGGGGCAGATCAATTGTTGGTTTTGATATTCTGAAAGTATTTCAGTGTCCGCGGACACTGAAATTGAATAAAATGAGTATTTCAGTGTCAGCAGACACTGAAATAAATAGGGGAGCAAAAAACAATGCAGGGGGTGTGTTACAGGTTCTGTCACACACACCCTGCATTGTAAAAGTGCCATGCCACCATAGCAGTCAACTGTACAGGTTTCTACAGAATATCCAGATGCCTGCCTCACATACTTCTCTACCTCCTAGAGCAAGAAAGCTGTACAAAGCCATAAATAATGGGAGGAACAAAGGCACAAAAATAGGGACACTTTTTAAATATTGCACTGACAAACCTGGAAAGCTGATAGAATAAAAGTTTTGCAGTAGCACTGACTTCCTGAAGGGTATGAAGTCTGAAACACTAATGTCTGCCATTTGAAAGTGGAATGCGGACATAGCCATTAACTGTACAGGTGTCTGCAGAATGCCCAGATGCCTGCCTCACATACTTCTCAGCCTCCTAGAGCAAGAAAGCTGCACAAAGTCATAAATAATGGGGGGACAAAGGCACAACAATAGGGACACTTTTTAAATATTGCACTGACAAACCTGGAAAGCTGGTAGAATAAAAGGTTTGCAGTAGCATGGATTTCCTAAAGGGTATGAAGTCTTAAATCCAAACGTATGTCAGTATGTTCTGATTTAAACCCCGAGTGATTTGCCAGTGAATTGCTAGAAATCCATAGCCACACTTCCTAACTTTGTAAGACCAATAATTAAAATCTGTTGCTATGTGCTCCTTTACAATTTCCCTTACTGTGACTGACAAGGAGTACAGATACATGTAAATAAAGTGGGTTTATGAATTTGTTTTTCCATTCTATGGTATGTTTAAGTGTAGCAGAGCAGATGTGTGCATTATGGCTCTCTGTTCAGCATTGCTGAAACATCCCACAGGAGATAAATACAAATATACAGCTGAAATCTTCATGCCAAGATAGCATAGTGGTTAGAGTCCCTGCTTTGCATGCAGGCATTCATAGTTTGAGTACCAAGACAGGCACTTTCCCCTGGATGCAACAAGCCCTGCGTGGTGTGTAGGACTAGTGCAGGAGCTCCAGCAGGCAATATGTCTGCTCTGCGATCCAGGAATAAGCTGTAGGGATGTGTACGAGCGCTCCTGCACTAGTCCTGCACAGACACAGCTCCTGTATGCAAATTACCCCATTTACAGGTGAAATCTATGCAAATGAGGTGAATTTGTGATCAAGGAAGGTGGAATCCGGCTGTGCTGGACTAGTGTAATCTGCAGAAATGTACTCGGTTAGTAACTGAGTACATTTCTGCAAGCTACAAAACTGAGCCATGGCAGCTCCAAATAAAGGGTGGATATTATATAAAAAGCATGCAAATGGCCAAATATATGGCCACTGGCATGGAAAACATTTGCAAAAATAAAAAAATTTACTTTTTTTTTAGCCGATCTCGGCTGTTTAAGAGTAGGGTCGCACCACGCTAACGGGATAGGACGAAAAATAAAATAAAAACCCTAAAATAAGCATTCTAACCAAACTCACTATTTTGCCATTATACGTAATGGGAGGCAGAAGACAACATGGCCAGTGAATAGTGGTTGCTAAGGGGGGAGGCTCAGTGTGGGACCTGTAACTATGCATCAGCAGGCAATCCTATGCCAATGAGGGAACTATACTGAATGCCAGATTACTCCTGCATGCTAGTCAGCACCCAACAGTGTAAGAGCAAGAATAGATTGGTGCAAGCTTAGGAGTTAGCTGACATCATGGGGGGGGGGTGTCAGACATGCTGTAAGTGGATTGGAGCCCTGTGGCCCGGGTGTGTGTCTGAGGCTGCCTAGCACTCTTTACATTGCCTAAGTGGGTGTGCGCGCCGCACACCGGGTTTTAAAGGGAAAAAAATAAATAACCAGGAAATAGCAGCTCTGTGCTCATTTGAGCACTGTGTTTGCATGGCGCATCCCTGGGCTTAAACAGGAAGGTAACGGGAAGGGAAAACAGCAGTAGGAAGGTAATCCAGGAGAACTAGCATAGCTGGCAGGTGAAATGTATCAGAATCAGCCAATTACACAGGCAGCAGACCAGCCCAGCTCATAACACTACTATAAGCTATCCAAACACCTTTCCCTCTGTTTTTTCCCACATACCCTACACCACCAATGTATACAAGCAGGGGAATTTTAACAAACAAAAACAACAAATGATAGGGGCTGCAATAGCTCTCATACATCAATATGTGGAAGAGGCTGAGGGTGTTGAGGATGAGAATGCTGTCAACCAACCCATAGTGAGGAGATGGAGAAGAGTGTACAGACCCAGGGTAACCTACCAGGGACTACATGAACTGGATATTATGGAGCAGTATAGGGTGGACAGGGACCTCCTACAGCAAATTGTTGAGCTGTGCCAGCCATGCCTCACACACAGAACTAAAAGAGGGGAACCCATCCCAGTGGATACCAAGGTATGTGTAGGCCTAAGAATACTAGCTACAGGTACATTCCATAGGCCAACTGGAGATATAATGGGGATCTCACAGGAATCAGCATCTGGGATACAACACCAGTTCCTGGATGCCATGTCAGCACATGCCGGTGAGCACGTATATTTCCCCAACACCCATGAGACTTTGGCCAGCAATATGCATCTCTTCCACCAAATAGCATAATACCCTAAGGTAGTGGGTGCTATAGACTGCAAGCACATATGCATCAAAGCAACACCTGGAGAGCGGGGTAGGGTCTACATCAACCGCAAGGGCTTCCCCTCCATAAACTGCCAGGTCATGTGCAATGCCCAGGGCATTATAATGAATGTGTGTGCTGGCTGCCCTGGAAGCTAACACTATTCCCACATCTGGCATCTGACACAGCTGTACCAGAGATTTGCCAGTGGGGACATCCCTTACGGTCACCTACTGGGGGATGCTGGTTACACACTGGAGCTGTGGCTGATGACATCCATCAGAAATGCACACACACCCGAACAAGAACTCCATAATGAAGCACACGCTCAGACCAGAGTTGTAATAGAGCATGTGTGTGGGATGCTCAAGTCATGGTTCTGGTGCCTAGACACATCCGGCGGAGCCTTGCAGTACTCTCCAGCTACATGTACTCAAATTGTCATTGTATGTACCATGATACACAATATGATCCTGCTGAAACAGTTGCAGCAGGGACAGCATGGGGCAAGGCCACATAGCCCCCCACCATTGCCAAGACCTGCACAGGCACAGAGTAACTCAGAGGTGGAACAACCTGAGCCTGCCCCAGTAGGCAGAAGGAGGCATGCCCAGTATGTCCTGGCCTTGGCAAAAAGGCAATGCATAGCAAATACACTGACCCAGGAGGGACCCAGGGAATGACACCACTCTCTGACTTGCATATACAGTAAAAATGATGCCAAACACAACACTACCTGTGCTCAACCATGTATAGGGAGTGTACAATGTGCATCCAGCATAGGCAGCCCTGCAGCACCATCCTCAATACTGGCACACCCACAAGCTAAGTTACTCTCCTTACCAATTGCCAAATGGAGTAGTATGTGCTGTTACTTGTATCTATGGTATGAATGTAAGCATGCAAGGGAATTGGGTGGCTGAATGGGATGCCAGCAGATAGTAGACACCTATAGTGGCACCATGAGATCTGTAACATATAATGGTGTCACCATAGTAGCCAGTGCTACACATGGCAACAAAACCCACTGCAAGAAATGTGCTGGTCCACATGTGAGTGTCCATATTACTCACATATGCCAGTCAGGGAGGTTCACATACCCAACAACTGTTTCAGCCAGCAGGACAGGTGTAGACAAACACAAACAAAGGCTGTGCTAAGGCCTCTGAATGATGGCTATGGGTGACTTCCCTCCCAGGCCTACACAGAGAGACTACAGCAGGTCAGGCAGTGGGATGTTAGTTATGAAGGGTAGGAAGTCAGAAACTGATATGTAGGTCAACCAAGCCTAAGAGATGTAGTACACTGATATGCCTCTAGTCAGCATTATAGGTAAGAATACAGAATGAAATGGAGTACCTGACATACCAGTACAGTCAGAGCAAATCTGTACAAGTGTCAGGTGTGCCCCCCCAATCCTATGTAGAAATGTCGAAACAGTCAGGTGTGCCCCCCAATCCTGTGTAGAAATATAGAAACAGACAGGTGTGCCCCCCCAATCCTATGTAGAAATGTAGAAACAGTCGGGTGTGCCCCCCCAATCCTATGGAGAAATGTAGAAACAGTCAGGTGTGCTCCCCCAGTCCTATGTAGAAATGTAGAAACAGTCAGGTGTGCCCCCCAATCCTATTTAGAAATGTAGTAACAGTCTGGTGTGTTCCCCCATCCAATGTACACATGTTGTAACAGTCAGGTGTGCCCCCCAATCCAATGTAAAAATGTAGTAACAGTCAGGTGTGCACCCCCAATCCGATGTAGACATGTAGTAACATGTATGTGTAGGTATAATACCAGTGGGGCACAGATGACCTGAGGTTCCAAGGTGGCAGGATAGATTGTAGCATTTGTACAATATGCAGGTATGCGTGTGTTAGGTGGTGTGTTTCATATTGTTTGAGAGTGGTCAGTATGTATGCATGTTGAGGTTTGATCTGGTGGTCATTGCCCACTACTGATGATAACAGGGCCAAGTCCTCACAACTGCAGTGCCAAAGACAATTCCTCCCAGTACAACACATGCAAGCAGTAGACCATTGTAAATGTATGGTGGTAATATGTGTCACCATCTGAAAGATGGACATAGCATGACTGATGGGCTAGATATACAAGCAGTACACAGGGAAAAGTCCCCCAGACATACAGTGTATAATGTGTAACTGTGAAATGGACACACCCTTGGAATTGTACATACAGTTATGCATCACATTATCTGGGCTTGTAGTAGGGAATACTGATGTCATCTGGCCGAACCCTTGCAGATCACAAAGGTGATAGGACTGATGTATTGGGAAATGGCTGATGTCCCTGCACAAGCCAGCATAACTGGAATGTCCCATGCATATCTGTGACTCAGATGCAAGTAGTGTCCATAGCACACATCCTCTCAGCTCACCCAAACACCACCCACAAGTACCTCCCTGGCCGTAGCCCTGCTGTTGGGAATGGGTACAATATGACCAAATACCAATTATTTTCCAAAAAACCCCATTTAAAAATAAAATTCAACAATATATGTGATAAAATTTAAAAAGACCACAGTTAAGCATTTTTAATTTATACAAATATAAATAAAGAGTTTTAAAAAGTTTTAAAAATACTTTAAAATATTAAATAACACCATTGATTCAAAGTGTCAAAGCTCTATGCTTTAAATATGGCATGATAGATAATTGGTTCTGATGAAGTCCCGGCTTCCTGGAAGAAAGCGCTTGACCGTACTTTTTGAATAAATTCTTTGCAACTGTTGTTTGGATCGTTGTTCTTTTTTAGATTATTCTTACTCACGTACCATTTCAGCCAGGCGAAAGAGACTGCTACACATGCTATTTATAGTAGGGGTTATACTTGAGGACATAACCTGAGCATTCTGTGGTTGTGTGTACAGTGCTGAGGTCTGTGTACTTATGGTGACTGTCGACAGTGTGTGTACTGTGAATATGTACCTTGGCCTGTGTACAGATTGTGGTAGATGTCATTGTTCTTGGTCCTGTTCTATCTGATGTTACATGCTGGTCCAGTGTATGGTATCCTATTGGCTTGCATGTTTGTAGGGCCAAACACACACATGTCCCATACCACAGACAGGTATTGGACCACACTGTGTAGTGGCCCAGTACATGTAGGGTTATTGTGCGAGTGGCACATATGAGGATGGTGTTGATCAGAAAGTCCATAGACTGTAATATTAAGCTAGCTTACCATATGTGGCCGTGGCTGTGGCTGTGTTCACATTGGTTGTGGGTATGGACTTTCACACAGGTGTTTGTTACTGTGTGCTGTGACATGCCTGCAGAGCCTGCTATATTTGCAGGTACATGTGTATTCCCCCATAAGAAATGTAGGCCAGTGTTGTGGCAGTCTGCCTATAGTTTGCAGAGTGCTTTGTTACATGCCTAGCAGCTTAGTGTACTTACCCAGTGTGATGTTATGTCCAGATATTTGCCAGATGTACTGCTGCTGGGCCACCATAACTGTCATGTATTTCTGACAAAGCAGTGGGATGATGTACAGATGTATGTCACTAACTAGTGGGTAGTATGTGGCCATGTGACCTCTGCACCAGTGGTTATTATGTGTCAGGACAAACAGGAGTGTGGGCATATTTGTTCCAGTATTTATGTGATATACCCATCTACATGGCTGTTAACATCCACATTGTCAGGCTTGGTCCACATATCTTGCACTAAGGAGTTCTATGTATACCTCTGGACTGACCAGAATGTGTCAGACTGCCCACATTTATTGGCCATATCTCTGCTGTAGTCCACAGTATCATTACTGTGCCAGCTGTGGTACTGTACTATGATGTTCTTAGGATGTCTGTCAGTAGCCAATGGTGCACATGTTAAAAGCAGATGTGACCTCCCACACACAACATGTCTGTTAAGACAACCCTATTAGCATCAGTCTGCATATATACCTGCAATACATACCTGATATCCCCTTGCACTAAGAGGTTGGGACTATTGGGTCTGAGGTAGGACTCCACTCCATGTTCTGGACATATGGTGAACATATATGTACATATAATTATCTATATATCTATATAGCTATGTACACACACACACACACACATATATATATATATATATATATCAGCATACATAGATGGATATATATATATATATATATATATATATATATATATATATATATATATATATATATATATACACATATAAACACTCAAATATATGCATATACACAGCAATATATGTCTACACATATACAGATATAGATACATATGAACATATACTTATGGATATCTACATATATATTGACAGTAATAGATATATCAGAATAGATATGTATGCAGATACAGTTACAGCTATCTACATCTATATCTACATAAATAGGCATATCTATACACATAGGATGTGCATACATATATAGCTATATATACATATATCTATACACACACACACACACACACACACACACACACACACACACACACACACACACACATATATATATATATATATATATATATATATCTATATATATATATATATATATATGTATATATATATATATATATATATATATATATATATATAGATATATATATGTATATATACAAAGAGCTCTACACATGGCCATATATATGCTGCACTATATAGATGTGTATACAGACATATGTATGGATATACATGAGTATGTACATGTAGACATATATCAACATATGTATATGTATATATCCATATTCCTGTCATGCGTAAACATCAAGGTTGTGTATACCTTCCCAGATGTATGTCACCATATGTATCTGATATGTGTATATTATGATAAAACAACATATGTGATGCAACAGTCATATTAATAGCAAGTACTACACAATTGTGGAAATAAAGGCAATTGTTCAATACTAATCAATATGTGTATCGACAGATATATTGGAAAAACAGCAGCTGTCTTCACAGTGGTCATGGTGTAGTGGTTAAGTGTTGTGACTATAGAGTACAGGGCCCTGGTTCAGGACTTGCAAGGGCTGTTCATTTTGTTACTGGGCAATACAAGGGCTGTCTGATACAGAGTGGTTAAGACAGTTTTGAGCAGCTTTAAGCACATTTGCATGGGTTTGCACGAAGCTAAGCTGTGCTAAGCTACGGGTAAACATACGGGCGTTTACACAGTGTAGGCTTTGCTTACCAGTGTGCAAATCAGCTTAGCTGTTTTATTGGAGCAATGTTGATACTTTCTAAGCATGGCTTAGCCCTGGTAACCATTTCTCACCACCCAGTCCGATAACATAGCAGGGTAATGACATCTGTAATAAGTGTATGTAATGCCATATACAATACATGCTCCTATGTCCTGCTATTACAGTAGCAAGGGGTATTTGTGTCATGTCTGAGACACACAAGTATATGAAGCCTGTACAGCACTGTTATCCATGTGAATGTGTTGCATACAGGGGTAGATGCTCAGGGTATGTGCTATTACACTGGCATGTAGTGTATCATGGCACTACTACTGTTGACAGTGCTTTCCCAGGCAAGAATAGAGTGCTAAATGTAGTACTGATAACAGGCACACCTGCAGGCATAGCTAGATTCTGAGGCCTACTTGTTGTGTCCCTGGTGTGTGAGCTGTGTCACAGTATATATCCCTTACTGGATATTGATCAGACATGTGGAATTTAACTGTAGACTACCATCTGTACAGCACATGTTAATGAGGGTTTCCAACATGTAGTTATGGCATACATATTGCTGTCAAACTTCTATCTGTCAACATATTCATCCTACTGCATAGCTACTTGCCAATCTGATGACTGTCAGTCCTTGTACAGATGTGCAGATGGCAGGTATCCAGCTGGGATATGTACAGGCAACTTATGCATGATTGACACTAACATATCTGCCCAGCTGTGTAAGAACTGGCACATATAGGAGACAACACCCTGTATGCAACACATGCCATGGGTACCTCCACTACACTACCACAGTCAACATAACATGCTTGGGTATGGATCTCCATCACAGACACTACCATGCATTGTAATATGTGTTGCATACATGTCAACTTGCTCACCTCAGTGGCCATGTGCAGGAGGCACTCAGAGGATTGGCTGATGCATGTCACTCTCACCCTGAGGTTCACCACAGTGGTGTCTGTCAATAGATTGCCTGCTGCCACATGGCAGGTGGCAGGATACCACTGTACACACATCCCCTACACAACCCATCTCTGCATGGCATTAGCTAGGTACACAGCTATGACCACCTGCAGCGATGCACCCCAGTACTAACACATGTACATGTGTATTACTGAGGATAGCAGTGTCTGTGTGTTAGCACACCTGTACTTGGGAACTCCATGAGGGCCTTTGCAACCACCGCAACACCCATTCCCATAGTCAGTTGTGGCTGCTGCTGTATGGGACATTACATGTACCCTGTTATGCTTCTCTTCCTACCAGCTACACAAGCCTTGCTGTACCAGCACAACAGTGTTGTACAAATGGTTTGATAGGCATGGGATACCCATTGAGTTCTAGCAAGTGTGTGTGTGTATGTGTGCATGTTCATATATCTGTAGGATACAGCATTCTGAGGCCACATTCTCCTATTGCAATACCCATTGCCACACAGTAGTACAGATAGTGATGTTGCTGCCCATAGATGAAGCATGACAATGCAACACCCTACTATGCCTGTGGCATATGCATTAGATGCCTATCCCTGTAGTGCCAGTGTTGGGATATACAATGGGTTGTATTGCAGTTGTGGGCAATGTGTGATGGTGGGTATGTCAGAGTGTCATCATGGGTTTCAGGGAGTACAATATCCACTGGGGAATTTGGGTGCTGTGTACACTGTCATTACACCAAGGTACACCTGGTATATGTCTCATGTACCACTTTATGGTGATCACTGTCACCATCAACCATACAGGTAACTGATAACACAATCCGGCCCAGTTATGCATGTGCTATGTGCAGCTTACCTCTAACACATTGGACACATGGTCAAGTTAGTTAGCAGTGATAGGCCCAGGTCTCTTGGACATGTGTCTGCCTGTTATGTGTCTGTGAATGTGTATATGAAGATATGTCACACTATGTATTGTCCATATACACCCATTACATCCCCCATTAGCATACTGTTCATGTCTGGGGATGTTCCGCATGCAACATTTAACCTGAAACACACCTCACCCTACACACTGTGTGGTGTGTGCAATGAAAGCCACACACTTCAGTAGCACTACATACCTAGGTAGGGGTCTAGTCCCAGTGTTGCCAAGTAAGAGAGTGGGTGTGTGTGGATGGGTCTACATCAGGTTGCAGATTATACCTGTCCCAGCAGGTCACCAGTCTATGTGGCACAGGCAATAACTGTTATACAAACCTGTGACATGTGTTCAGTTATATCCCAGATATGTCACAGCCATGGTGACACCACAGTGCCATATCCCTTGTGGAACATGACTGCAGACCATCCTCCTGCTGGCACATGTACACCTACAACACAAATGTATAACATTATGGAGATCACAATCAGCCAGTGTTACTAACAGCTATAATGCATCATTGCTGGATGGCTACACTACCTGATATGTATGCATAAAACTTTAATCCTGACAACATGTTACACTGCAGTACTTTGGTACACTGCAGTACAGTCACCATGTGCATCAGAGCCTTATTAGCCTGTCCCTGCATCAATGTTATGGATGACAGGGATGTGGCACAGGTATCATCATATATACAGGGTGTGTTGTTGGTTTGCCAGAGACTGAGGGTGAGCCTTACATTTGACACCATGTGTGTGGGTGAGGGGTATAATGATGTGAACTGGGCATGGTGATGTGGTGTGTGTAGGTATGGGGTTGCCCTAGGTGTGTTTGTATAGTGTGTGGGTATGCATGCACACAGTTCTGCCATGTGGCTGCCCTACACAGGTGTTTATGGACAGCTGCAGACCATACATGACAGGTTGTGCAGTTCACTGCCTCCAGCCACAGATACGTGGACTGTGCCTGCCAGGAGTTCCATGGGCATATCCAGGTACAGGCCTCGATGTGCTACTCTCCCCTGATGATGACAAGATGTCCACTGGAACCAGGTCCCTACTGGGACTGGCCAGGACCATGTGCTCATGACCTGCTGTGGTGTGGTGTGGACAGTGCCCCCTGGCAGTGACAGGGCTGGTACTGCCACTATGGGAGCCCCTTGATGACCTAGCATGTCCACATTGACTGCCAGCTGTTGGAGTTGCTGGCCTACGTACACGCGGATGTCTCCACACTCCCGCCACACATTCAAGCATGGAGAAACCACGGTTAATAACGGCCATCATCTAACCAGACCATCTATCCATGAGCTTGGTATAAGCACAGATGACACCAGACAGTTCATGGAAGTTGTCACTTGCAGATGTGAGAGCAGCCCTCTGCAGCTCAGGCTCTCTCTGGTGTAATGTTATATATGTGCTTGTGCCGCCATGACAGCCTGAAAAATGCACCTGGTGGTACCAGTTGTGGCACATCTGTCAGGGTCATGATAACCAGAGGCCCTACCATGAGCACCCAGGGACATCTGCCTATGTGGTGCCCTGCCAGACATCCAGCTATGCCTGCTGTGACCAGACACAGTAGGCATGGTTACCCCACTCTCCTGTGCACTGCCACCAAATACCAGATGTCCCTCTGCTATGGCCACTGGTGATGGGTTATGTATAGGCACTGAAACTGTGTGCGGGGCTGGGGTGGCTAAAAGGGAGATGTCAAATGATGGCGCTGTTTCAGCCCTGATAACCCCACCTGTGCCTCAACAGTACTATCATCATCTTTGGTGTCTGTATGGACACCAACATCAGATTGCATGGAGGAGGAACCCTGACCTACCTCGCCACCTGTGGGGGAAAACAAGAAATGCACTTTAAGACCTGTACAGCATTCCATAACAGTATACACACACACACACACACACACACACACACACACACACACACACACACACACACACACACACACACACACACACACACACACACACACACACACACACACACACACACACACACACACACACACACACACACACACACACACACACACACACACACACACACACACACACACACACACACACACACACACACACACACATACACACACCACCTTAATACCTACCTGTTTGTAACTTTACAGACAGTCCCACATTTATTCCCATGCGTTCTCCATCCTGCATCACACTTGGTAACATACATTCATTAATACCACTCTTTAATGTATCATTCCTCCAAATGCATAGACAAGTGATCACAATACAAGACCTGCTGCTCCATTACCTCTTTGACCTGAGTGGAGTGGTTTTGCAAGGCCTCACTTCTGTAATTCAGTGTTCACCCTGTGTATGTCCGGATATTGTGAGCATGGCCCCTATATGTGAGGGGCTACTATGTACACTCCATAATATCACGTACTGGAGTGTCATGTGTAAGTATTGCTCAATACATGCCAGATATGCTGCTCAATCAACCTATCACGTGACAACTGTAATATATGGATACACTCCCTGATGTTGTCTAGTAATTCCCCAATGCATCTGTAGTGCTGCACACGTGCGTTGTCAGTCACCTCTCTGCTGAATGCGATATTAAGGGTATACCTGGTGTCTACCTACCCTCCCAATGCATGTTCCATGCTACAGACATTATTATACTATCAGCTGTCCTGTGATTACATACAAGATAAGTATTCCCAGTGTGTTATGTGTCAGTCCATGTCCAGGTACTGCACAATCCCAAAGGGAAGTACTGCTGTATGAACAACCCCACAATCACACGTGCATACATAGACACCCACACAAGCACATACATATGCACACATGTATCCTACATGCATCAACCTCCCTCCACTTCACCAGACTGACCCTACAGACAAAATACCCACCCACTGACACACACACACACACACACACACACACACACACACACACACACACACACACACACACACACACACATACAGGTGAGGTCATACAGTCCTCCTATTATCCATCTGTCAACATGCATAATATATGGTACACAACAGCATGCAGTGCAGCTATAGTCAATCCATGCTAGCAACAGTATACATGTGTGTGATGCATATGCTGTGTAAGTAGGTGATGCCCCTTCCCCTAGATACCACTGCACCCAAGCACACAGTATTGCTGTGCACCTGTTCTGCACCCTGCCATGTACTGTGCACTAAACCTCACAGGAGTACAACCCATTGCTGAATGTGTAGTACTGTGTCAGTTATGTCAGCTTTAATGCTAACAGCCCCTATGTTTTTCAGCAACACATACCTGAGATGATATGTGGATAGATGTCATTTGTGAATGCCTGATGTCTGGTTTACAGATCTCCACATCAGAGGACCATGTATGACCAATCCAATAGTATTACATTGACAACTGCCAGAACATACTATGGCTATGGGGAGTGAACACACCCTTATTTATAAGATGCACCCTTTCTTGATCTGCCATGGGACCACATCATCACATATATTAACAATACACGAGCCGGATATGCGACATATGTCCTGTACATCCACATGCAGTGTCTATGAAATGTGTTAGGTGTGCAGATGCTGACCGCGATGCATACTTTCCTTGTGTGCATATGTGTGCACACTCTTATCATGATGGTTTGTTGCACCTATTGTTATGTGTACTACAGCAGTCACTACTCCTGGCAGAGGTATACTAGCATGGGCCATTTGCATTTGCCAGTGTATGTTCAGTCTGCCCTACACATGTCCTCCAAATCTGCATGATTGCAAGGCCTACTCGTGTACACATCCCTTGGTGTTCACACACTGCCATCACTAGTGCTGTGGGGGTAGGGTTATGTCTGTCACAGCTCCTGAACCTGACTGTGTGCAGATACAGCCATTCTTAGCATCCTTAGGATCCTTGCTACAGTGCACTGGTGTGTTATGCTGACACCACCTACCCACCTTCAGCCTTTTTGCAGATGCTTGACAAGTAAGATCTACACATGTGTGTCAGGTTGCAGTGTCCCATACACTGAACACCACTTGTCACAGCCTAGTCCCAGCTGATAATGTGGACTACAGTAATACGTTATGCCATAGTGTAGCTCTGTAACAGTTGCCATTGTGCTACTGGTATATACACTGTTGTTGCACTGTATACAGGTGATGTTTCAACCATGTCTCTACTGTAGGCCATGTCTCCCACCATTATGTTACTCCCTGTGGACACATTCCACAATGACAGGATGTTAGTTATCTTGCAGGTGTCTGACATACTTTTCCAATACCCCATCATGGTCACCACTATATTTGAAATGCATTTAACAGCAGCAATACGTGCACATGTATAGCATGCATTCTGGGTAGGTGTGTTAGATGTGTGCATGGAATATACCACAGCCATTACATGCCTGGTGTATTAGCAAGTATCAACATAAACCATACTCACCAGCTACAGGCTGCTGCCTTGGTGGTATACCAGAGGGACCTACATAAGAGGATGAGCCATGCAAAGTCAGTGGCCACACCTGTAGCATTGCTATAGGGTGAGTGCAGCATTACAATATGTCAACAGTATATGTCCACAATACTACCACATATGCACATCTGTTTATTACTACTACTATGCAGCAACAAAATATATCTTTGACATGTCAGATATGCATGATCTACCTGTACAGATGCTGATGCATACACAACAGTGGTGTACTGATGTGTCCTATGGCCTTACCTGCATGGTCCACAGCTATTGTGTGGGTAGCACCCACCTCCAGAATTGTATCTGGCGGTTGTTGGTTGTGCAGACGGGCAGGTGCCACGAGATTAGCAAGGAGCTCCTCAACACGTGTCAGGGGTTGTGAATGGCATGGTCTCCCCCTGTTGCAAGGTGATCCCCCCAGACTGCAGCACATCGACGGGCATTGCGAAGCAGGTCAGAACAATGATGCAAGACCTGCTCATAACTGCAGTTGTGCAGTTCAACATCATTGACTCTGTGGACTTGGTCATTCCACAGGGCGGTCCGCTCCTGCTACTCATGGGCAGCCCGGCCAAACAGGACAGTTTAGTGCTGGATTAGGTAGCTTATCACTATTTAATTCTCAGCAGCTGAGTAAGCAGTGAGCCATCCATGTGGCATCTTGCCTGAAAGACATAAAGATGGAAATAGGTCTGAGCAACTCATACAGCAAGGTTACCACAGTTCTTAACACATAGCTCTGTCACCCCACCCACCATGTCAGTGACAACAAATTCTACACACAACTCAATAAGTATGGCTACAGCCTACCTACCAGTGGGGCAGATATTGTATTGTACCACACTTTGTGCTATGTGTTTGTAGCCATGTTCCCTGTGTGGACACTATCATTGCTGGCCTGTTACAGACTATTCACCTGCATGCCATTGTCAGGGTCACTATGGTTCCATATATGCCTGTGATATGCTTGCTATGTGATTGCTACACATCTGACATTCTGTGTTATTGGGGATATCTATGCATGCTGTTGGACATGTTCTGAGATTGAGTAGACTATTACTACCCACATATATTGTTGAGGCTAGCTGTATGTCTTAAGCTGGTCAGCAGGGATTATGCCAAGGGAAAACGTCAGCTGAATTGGAGTTTGCCTTGTTAGGGTACTTAGCAGTTGTACTGTCCTGTAATCTACCCCGACCTCCCTCTCAATATCGCGCTAAGGAAGAAAGCGATACCTAAAGTGTAGAACAGCTCAGAACTAAACTATCTACCAACAGCCCAGAACTATACTATCTACCAAACACTTTCATCTACAAGGTACTGTCCTGTAATCTACCCCGACCTCCCTCTCAATATCGCGCTAAGGAAGAAAGCGATACCTAAAGTGTAGAACAGCTCAGAACTAAACTATCTACCAACAGCCCAGAACTATACTATCTACCAAACACTTTCATCTACAAGGTACTGTCCTGTAATCTACCCGACCTCCCTCTCAATATCGCTAAGGAAGAAAGCGATACCTAAAGTGTAGAACAGCTCAGAACTAAACTATCTACCAACAGCCCAGAACTATACTATCTACCAAACACTTTCATCTACAAGGTACTGTCCTGTAATCTACCCGACCTCCCTCTCAATATCGCGCTACGGAAGAAAGCGATACCTAAAGTGTAGAACAGCTCAGAACTAAACTATCTACCAACAGCCCAGAACTATACTATCTACCAAACACTTTCATCTACAAGGTCAATATCCTACTAAAATGAAAGCTACTAATGTATTTACATTGTAAAGTATCCCTAAACTAGCTTGCGAACTGGGTTTCACACACAGCAGTAAGACATAAACAACAGTATCTTCTCCTCACTTACTTGGAAAATTAGTGTGAATTCTGAGTAAAACAGAGGAGCTAGTCCCAAACTATAAGCAAAGTGCAGCTACTATTATGCTTCACTTGTAGAGCCCTGTAGCAAGGAAAAACATCTACTAGTGTATTACCTGGACTTGCTCTGTGTGGAGTGGGATTAACCCCACCCCTGCCTATGATCACGGTATCATAACTCCCTAAGAGCCCGCCATTTTAGTCATTTACTGCTGTGTTGCAATCTAAGTTTGTAGGCGCATCTCAGGGGTATGTAACATCACATAAAACCAATGTATTTATAATTATAAATTACAGCGCATCCTAAAGTGTAATTCTAACAGATGGTTCAGTTATAAATGTGATCTAAGTGTAGCTCTTACAGCTACGACCACACTGTAGAATAATTTAGCTCACAAACTGTATTCAGCGTCCGCTACCTTCTCACGCAGTTACTCACTCAGAGGTAGCGTGTACCCACTAGTAGCGTCACCTGCTAGGTAAAGGCACTCTGTGAATTGTTTGTTTTTGACTACTTTAAACAGTTATATTTGAATTACTATGTTAAATTGAAAAGAGAGGGAA